>NW_027675309.1:752500-900000 GCF_965601325.2 Salmo salar | reverse complement strand
TGAATGATGATGATTTCTAATATTGTGTCTGGTTTCATCCATCAGATGTCTGTGATCTCACACTGGACCTAAACACAGTAAACAGACTCCTCTCTCTGTCTGAGGAGAACAGAAAGGTGACATGTAGGAGAGAGGAGCAGCCGTATCCTGATCACCCAGAGAGATTTGAGATCTGTAGACAGGTGCTGTGTAGAGAGGGTCTGACTGGGCGCTGTTACTGGGAGGTGGAGTGGAGTGGGGGGGCTGGTATAGGAGTGACATATAAAGGAATCAGCAGGAGAGGAAGAGGTGATGACTGTTGGCTTGGATGGAATGACAAGTCCTGGTGTCTGACCTGCTCTGACTACAGTTACATTGCCAGGCATAATAATAACTCCACTACCATAGACGTCCCCTCCTCCAGCTGGCATAATAATAACTCCACTACCATAGACGTCCCCTCCTCCAGCTCCCACAGAGTAGGAGTGTATCTGGACTGGTCAGCCGGCACTCTGTCCTTCTATAGAGCCTCCTCTGACACACTGACCCACCTGATCACATTCACCTCCACATTCACTGAGCCCCTCTATCCAGGGTTCTGGGTTTATGATGTTGAATCCTCAGTGTCCCTGAAATAATAACTGGACACACACACACACACACACACACACACACACACACACACACACACACACACACACACTGGACACACACACACTGAACATACACTGAACACATACACACACACACACTGAACATACACTGAACACTCACACGTGACAGGCTTGTAATATTTTCTGATCTTTTACCACTTTGCATTTTTTATGATATATTTTACTGTTTGTGTTTGTACCACAGGAGGTTGGTGGGACCTTATTTAGGGAGGACAGGCTTGTAATGGCTGGAGTGGAATAAGTGGAATGGTATCAAACACGTGGTTTCCATGTGTTCCATTTCATTCACTCTGTTCCAGACATTATTATGAGCCGTCCTCCCCTCAGCAGCCTCCACTGGTATGTACTGTCCTGTATGTGAGAGAGATCCAACAAGGAATTACAATGTATGTATTACTTTTAATACCTGCAAATGACAAATAAACTACTGGAACTCCTTATGAATGTCTGCAGCCGACAAGAGGTGAAAATATTACCTGAATATTCTGCAAAATGTTGATGAAGACGTCACTCAATCCACCCAAAACAACATGCAGTCTTTCCACAAGACTCCCATGAAGTTATAGTGTGACATTATGAGTCGACGTTAAAGTAACATTCTCACAACATACTGCACTTGTTTTATCCTGTTTTAGATGTATCCTCTGTTTAAACATTTAAACTCTTACAATAACACTGTTAAAATACCAATTTGATCATTTCTTGTCTTTTATGTTGGAAAAACAAATTGTACAATTATATGTGGACATACGCTCCATAGTTGTACAAGTATACATGGTTATATTGTACTTTTCATAATAAAACATACTTGAAACAAGAAAAAGCATGTTAATTGTGGAAACAATTTCGTTATTGATTTTTACATTGCTTCTCCCTGTCTCATGTTGACGTTTGGCATGAATCTTGACCTGGAGGCAGGTTGGCATTTATTGTCATGAATCTTGCCCTGGAGGCAGTTCAGCAAAGTATTATATTATATTCCCTAGCTGGCACAGGCACAAAGTAATACAATCAGATTTTAATCCTAACCTCAACCCTAACCACACTGCTAATCCTTCCCTTAAATTAAGACCATAAAACAACATTTTCCACAGCCAATTCTGACTTTGCAGCTGACATATCTAGAGGAAATCGCACAGTTCTGCCTCCAGTACAAAACTGTACTTCATATGTATATACTGTATTCCAGTCATGGTTCATCCTATATAACTACTACTGTACATCTACTATTCTTCAGATATACTACAGATGTACTCCAAATTGTCTATGCATCACATCACAGTACACAGTGTATATATATATATATATATCATTGCTTGTCCTAATATTTTCATTGACTTTTTAGATTTGCCCTCTGTGAGCTGGGAACACAAGCATTGTTAGATATTACTGCACTGTTGGAGCTGGGAACACAAGCATTGTTAGATATTACTGCACTGTTGGAGCTGGGAACACAAGCATTGTTAGATATTACTGCACTGTTGGAGCTGGGAACACAAGCATTGTTAGATATTACTGCACTGTTGGAGCTGGGAACACAAGCATTGTTAGATATTACTGCACTGTTGGAGCTGGGAACACAAGCATTGTTAGATATTACTGCACTGTTGGAACTAGGAACACAAGCATTGTTAGATATTACTGCACTGTTGGAACCAGGAACACAAGCATTTCACTTCACCCACAATAACATCTGATAAATATGTGTATGAAACCAATAAAATAAAATGTGATTGTATTGTTGAAAGTGTTAGATAATTCTCAATCCGTGTTGTGTCTTGTCTAAGAACAGCCCTTAGCCGCGGTACTGTATAATAACCATATATCACACCTCCTCAGGACTTATTGATTTATAAGGCATTATAAAGGTGATTAAAATAATGATACATACGTACTTCATAGAAAACTGTTACCCTTCATATATTCTAACAACTCACATTTTAAGATTCATTATGTCATTTGTTCCATGTTAAGGGCTCTAACATTGGAACAAAACTATTTGTCTCCCTCTTGATGTTGCATGCAGTTCCTCTCTCTCTTCCTGCATTCCTCTAACCCCACCCTCCCTCTAACCCCACCCCTCTGGCAGAACCAGGAAATCCCTCCCCCTTCACAAACTCTCTTCTGAGGAAACGAAACTGATCTGAGTCTCTGTGTCGTCTGTCTGTGTGAGAGTGAACAACCGTCCAAATGGCTCAACAGGGAGTTCTGCTGGACCAGGACCAGTTCTGTTGTTCTGTCTGTCTGGATCTACTGAAGGAACCAGTCACCATCCCCTGTGGACACAGTTACTGTAGGAGCTGTATTGAGGGCTGCTGGGATCAGGATGTTCTGAAAGGGGTCTATAGCTGTCCTCAGTGCAGACAGACCTTCAGTCCGAGGCCTACGCTGAGTAAAAATAACATGTTGGCTGAGGTGGTGGAGAAACTGAAGAAGACAGGACTCCAGGCTGCTCCCCCTCCTGCTCTGTGCTATGCTGGACCTAGAGATGTGGCGTGTGATGTCTGCACTGGGACCAGAAAGCAGAAAGCCCTCATGTCCTGTCTGGTGTGTCTGGCCTCTTACTGTGAGACTCACCTCCAATCTCACTACGAATCTCCTGCTTTGAAGAAGCACAAGCTGGTCAAAGCCACCGCACAACTACAGGAGAAGATCTGCTCTCATCATGACAAACTGCTGGAGGTTTACTGTCGTACCGATCAGCAGTGTATCTGTCTGATGTGTACAATGGACGAACATAAAGGCCATGATACAGTGTCAGCTGCAGCAGAGAGGACTGAGAAACAGGTAAGACCAGAACAACTTGTTGGTGACTGTCTGATAAACAAAGAATTAAAGATACAGTAGGAACTAAGGCTGTTTGAATATGAGATCATTCAAATGAAATGGATCCTCAGCAGAACAAATATGAACACAAACCTTGAGTATATAGATATGTCAACCCAGATTCTCCAGATGTATCACCATTTTATAATGTCAAACACTATTATCATTCTGAATGCCCTTTTATGAGTCCAAAGTTCAGTCTCAACCTGTTGATACATGTAGTCCTACCATAAAAACTATAATCATTCACATAGCAACAAATAAATATCATTTAGTAAATGGACCATCCATTTTTTAGACCTTCCTCTCTATGGGCCCTATGTCACATTACTATACTATTGATCTACTGGACTAATAAAGCTTGATAGCTCATTGAAGAGTGATTCTCCACAGAGGCAGCTGGGGATGAGTCAGCAGAAGGTCCAGCAGAGATTCCAGGAGAGAGAGAAGGAGCTGAAGGAGCTCCAACAGGCTGTGGAGTCTCTCAAGGTGAGTATTGTTGACCAGAGGAGACACACCATTTCACCTGTCTCCTCCAGTCAGAGAGAGAGAGAGAGAGAGAGGAAGAGGGGCCCCTATCCAATCCCACTGACCCCACTGTTGGGAACAGGTTGTCACTGCTGAGGCAGTGAAGAAAGTAGAGGAGGATGGGTCAAGGCTGAGGGATCCTGAGAGGATCCCTGTGAGTAGTAGATCTGTGACAGCACAGAGGGATGGGCCAACCAGTGATATATGCTTCAGTAAGGTTGGCTTCTTAGTGTTCATAGCAAATGGTTATCAACTGTACCGCAGAAATGGAATGTAAATCACAGAAAAAAATATGTTTTGGTGGCAGCTGCAGAGAAGTATTTGGTCATACTAGATTTGACTTCAGAAGAGTTCCAGGGTGTGTTGAGTGGTGGTGTCCCCGTCCTCCCAGGCCGTTGGCCTGGTTACAGGAGCAGATAGGGTCAAAGTAGTGGAATGGGGTAGTGGGTTTTAATGAGTGTAGGGTTAGTTGGCCTGGTGCAGGAGCAGATAGGGTCAAAGTAGTGGAATGGGGTAGTGGGTTTTAATGAGTGTAGGGTTAGTTGGCCTGGTGCAGGAGCAGATAGGGTCAAAGTAGTGGAATGGGGTAGTGGGTTTTAATGAGTGTAGGGTTAGTTGGCCTGGTGCAGGAGCAGATAGGGTCAAAGTAGTGGAATGGGGTAGTGGGTTTTAATGAGTGTTGGGTTAGTTGGCCTGGTGCAGTAGCAGATAGGGTCAAAGTAGTGGAATGGGGTAGTGGGTTTTAATGAGTGTAGGGTTAGTTAGAAGGATGTTTTTTAGTATTATCATAATTTCCCCTTTTCCCATTTTGTATCCCATAATATCATGGATTTATATTATAGTCCAGTTGAGGCAGGTGAGATGCCTTTGGATATACGACGTAATAAATTGTCATTAGCTTATTGGGTTGAAAGGCTGTGAGGCTGAGCATCCCACTGCTACTGTTCTAGATGACTGTTGGGAATATACTAGTAGACAAGGCAGTGGTTTTGGTTGGACAGTTGGAAAGCTTGCTGATGAGAGTAGTTTCAGGGAGTTGGAGGTTGGCCCTTTCTGTGGTGATAGGGGATGTTCCTCCATGGTTACTCCCAGATCCTGTTGTTGATCTAACCTTGGTAGACAAAAGGAAAAGATTGGGTCAGAAGTCAGTGATAAAGGGAAACTGGTTGACAATTACATTGGTAGAAGTTGTTATGCTTTTTTTACCTCTTTTCACAGATGGATCCAAGGGCCCAGATAGTGGGCCCACAGGAGCAGGTGTTTACCTTCCTGAATGTGATGTGCAGATATGTAGAAGACTAACAGATGAACTGTCAGTGTACTCAGTTGAACTGTTGGTGATAATAGTTGTCCTCCAGTGGGTGGAGGACGTACAACCTGTTAGAGTTATAGTATCCTCAGATTCTCTGTCTGTATTGAATAGTTTATCATCTGGTAAATCTATTAGGAGTGACCTACTATTGGAGGTATTAATGTTATTATGGAGAATTGAGAGAATGGGTCTAGTAGTGAGATTCTGCTGGGTCCCAGCACATTCAGGTGTGGAATGGAATGAAATTGTAGACTAGTTAGCTAAAATAACTTTAAAACAAGATATAATATATATTAATGTTCCACTGGGTAGAGGTGAGGACAAATGTGAGATCAGAGACATTTTGATAGATGTGTGGCAGAAGAGATGGGACTCTGAGCACAAGGGACGGCATTTATATGCCCTCCAATGAAAGGTCGGTGGAACAAGGTTCATAGGTCAGATTAGGAAGGAAGAGGTGGTGTTTCCTCGATTGTGTTCTAGGACATTGTACATTGAACTGGTCCTTCCATCTGGTTGGCAGCATGTGAATGGTTTGTGTCTGGAGGGTATTGTCAATGAAACGGTGGAGCATGTGTTGTTATATTGTTGTAAGGATGTTGAAGAGAGGGAAAGATTGAAGTGTAGGGTCATTGAGGTTGGATGGGGTTGGGGGGGTTTGGAGGGGATTTGGGGGATGGGGGAGGGTCTATTAGAAGTTAGTAGGACTCTTTTTTATTTTCTCAGAAGTACTGAGTTAGGTAGGAGGATTTAGAAATGGTGTAAACCGTGATTGAACACACTCCAGCACAGTAGGAGGCGCCACGCTCCTTTAACGTTGGTTTGAGGACCGCCATTATACCATAGAAGAAGAAGAAGTTGGTAACGTGAGGTTTTGTCGTTCGTGAAGAGTGCAGCTATTCTTTTGCCTATTTTCCAAATGTATTTTGTCATGGTGGGAGGGTTTGTTTATCGGTTTCCTCTGTTTATCGGTTAGAGTTGAGGAGGGAGTAGGGTAGTTTGATGTCCTCAACCGAGTGGAGAAGAAACGCTGTCTCTTCAGGTGCGTTGTGGAGAATGGTGTGGAGGAATTATTGATCCTGGTCGGTGAACAGGTGGGAGAGGAACATATACACTCTGTATCCAGAATGAACAAGGCGGTGGTTGTGGTAATGTAAAAGGTGAGTCTTGTTACCCGGCTAGTTACCAGTATGATTTATGTGAGGGGTTGTGTTGGTGCTGATTTCGACAAGAGTAGTGGTGTCTAATCTGCCTCCGTTTATTACCACTGAACAGATCCGTAAAGAGTTGGTTCGTTTTGCTAAATGTGGAAGTGTTTTTCTGAACGAAATTCAAGGTTAAACAGGGGAGGGGTGGTACACAGGGTTTGTTAGCACAGAGGAGCCCAGTGATATAATATTATATATATATAATATTACTATATGTCCCAGCTGTTTGCTGTGATTTTGAAGTAATTCTCTTCCAGCCCGCGTTAACCTTGTAGGTTTACCTCAGGTAACTGATTATTAACTAACCTTATTTTATTTGTTTCTAAATGGCTGCTGGGTAATATGATAATCGTTGAAATCTGTTGGTTCGTAGACATCAAATAGAGAGAATGCTGCGCAGGTTCACTGAGTTGTAAACCTAATGGATAGGTGGAGATCATTGATTTGTAGCTCTGACTCAGTTGCTACCTCAGATTATGAGCCTATCAAGTGTGGTGAATGAGGTATGTAGTTCCCACAGAAGACCACAGGGAGGAGCAAGAGAGATATAAACCCATACAGTTTATCTCTTTAAATACCCTGAACCTAACAATCAATCTAATGTATTTATAAAGACCTTTTTACATCAGCAGATGTCACAAAGTGCTGTACAGAAACTCTAACCCTACGTATAACCTGTTTTATCCTGAACCCTAATTCTAGGGTAGGGTAGCCTAGAACCCCTTTAGAAACTATTATAGTAATAATATTATGTTAGTAAATACCATTATAGTACTAAATAGGTTCTATTGTTATTTTTTAAATAAAACCTATGTATAGTACTTAGCATTTAACTGTTGTTTTGTTATTTTATTATATTTATTATTTAGAGGAGTCTGTCTAATTAATGAAAAGTTAAGTTATTGCCAGACTTTTTAATGAAACCTTTATTTAACCAGGCAGGTCAGTTAAGAACAAATTCTATTTACAATGACGTCCTCCTAGGGACCAGTGGGTTAACTGCCTTGTTCAGCGGCAGAACAACAGAGTTTTACCTTGTCAACTCTGAGGTCGTCCCATTGTTTCCGAAAGGGGAAAGTTTTTACCAATTGTTGGTAGTTAAAACGTAAACCAGTTATTATTATAATACAGTTTTTATGGCTTGGTCCTAAGAACAGGTTTTAGTGGTAAATTAAAAAGGGAGACATTTTTTGGTGCCATTTATGGAAAACTGAATTGGGTTTGTGGCTGGATCAGCAGCTCTTCATCATGCGGCCGGAGAGACTCAATACAACAGGGGTCTCTGATTTCTATGCTGCAGTACTGAGGGCCTGGCAGCTGCTGAGACCCACACGAGAGGAGGGGGGGTGGTGCCTGGGCAGTGGGTCTGGGAGGAACCACTGATCACTGAGAGAGAAACTAGAAGACTTCCTTAAAGGAGAATGGACCAAGATCTCCACTACAGGTGTGTTGAAAACAATCAGAACATCAACTTTAGACCATTGAAAGTTCCCTACTAGTCATATACATGTGGAATATGGTATGATGATAACATTCCCTCTCTCTGTCAATGTGTTTGTGTGTCTGTAGTGAATATAGTGGAGGTTGTTCTGCCTCCAGAGCCCAAGACCAGAGAACAGTTGTTACAATGTGAGTCTCTTTATTGTGAAGTAACTAACAGTCTCTTTTTACTGCCACTCCTAACAATCCCTCTAGAAATATATAGCAATAGTAGATCTAATCAAAGACTGGGTATCTATCTGACTCCTCATATTTCTCTGATTTGATCTCTGCTGTGCTCTAATCAAAGACAGGGTAGATACAGTATCTGACTTAACTTATTGTTCTGACTCCCCTCATTGGTCTCTGCTCTTCTCCCAGATTCCTGTCAGCTCACACTGGACCCAAACACAGCACACACACACCTCTCTCTGTCTGAAGGGAACAGAAAGGTGACCTATACAGACCAAGTCCAACCATATCCTGACCATCCAGACAGATTCACCGACTACTGTCAGGTTCTGTGTAGAGAGGGTCTGTCTGGACGCTGTTACTGGGAGGTGGAGTGGACTGGTAATGTTTATACAGCAGTCTCATATAAAGACATCAGCAGAACAGAGACAGATGGTGCATTTGGATTCAATAACAAGTCCTGGAGTTTACAGTGCTATAGTGATGGTTATTATTTCATACACAATAATGTTGTGACTAAAGTATCAGGCCCTCAGTCCTCCAGAGTAGGAGTGTACCTGGATCACAAGGCAGGTACTCTGTCCTTCTACAGGGTCTCTGACACAATGACCCTCCTCCACAGAGTCCAGACCACATTCACTCAGCCCCTCTATCCTGGGTTTATGCTCTCTGGTACTGCTGAGCTGGTTAAACTGTAGTAGGGTCCACATAGATACTAGTCACTGCTGGTGTAGTCTATAGCTGAGCTGGTTAAACTGTAGTAGGGTCCACATAGATACTAGTCATGCTGGTGTAGTCTATAGCTGAGCTGGTTAAACTGTAGTAGGGTCCACATAGATACTAGTCATGCTGGTGTAGTCTATAGCTGAGCTGGTTAAACTGTAGTAGGGTCCACATAGATACTAGTCATGCTGGTGTAGTCTATATCTGAGCTGGTTAAACTGTAGTAGGGTCCACATAGATACTAGTCATGCTGGTGTAGTCTATAGCTGAGCTGGTTAAACTGTAGTAGGATCCACATAGTTACTAGTCATGCTGGTGTAGTCTATAGCTGAGCTGGTTAAACTGTAGTAGGGTCCACATAGATACTAGTCATGCTGGTGTAGTCTATAGCTGAGCTGGTTAAACTGTAGTAGGGTCCACATAGATACTAGTCATGCTGGTGTAGTCTATAGCTGAGCTGGTTAAACTGTAGTAGGGTCCACATAGATACTAGTCATGCTGGTGTAGTCTATATCTGAGCTGGTTAAACTGTAGTAGGGTCCACATAGATCCTAGTCATGCTGGTGTAGTCTATAGCTGAGCTGGTTAAACTGTAGTAGGATCCACATAGTTACTAGTCATGCTGGTGTAGTCTATAGCTGAGCTGGTTAAACTGTAGTAGGGTCCACATAGATACTAGTCATGCTGGTGGTGATGGTCCCCAGATGTGATGATTTATTCTGCTCTGTTTTATGTACAATCCTTATTTTCTGACTGATTTGAATTTGAAGAGATTTAAGGTTTTCATATTTGATAAAATACAATGTCCATTCCTCATGAATCATGATGTCTGGTGTTGATGTAACAACAGGTGGTCTTTTCAATCCACTATCCAGAGTCAGGAACAGATGAAGTTAGGTCTGCTACTGTTCAGTGATTTAAATATATATACTTCTGTGAATATCTGAACCATTTGCATCCAAAAATAAACTGCTCACATTCTGGAGATAAACTTTGTAATGGACTGTGTGTGTGTTTTGTGTAAATAGTTTCTGAAAAAAGTGTGTCCAGCTCAAACGCTGATTGTTGTTGTAAATGAGCGTTCTAATCGAGCGTTCTAAATGAGGGTTCTAAAAGAGCGTTCTAAACGAGGGTTCTAAACGAGGGTTCTAAATGAGGGTTCTAATTGAGCGTTCTAAATGAGCGTTCTAAACGAGGGTTCTAAATGTGTGTTCTAAATTGAGAGGTAGCCTGACTGCCATTAGGTACCGAGATGAGATCCTCAGACCCCTTGTGAGACCCATATGCTGGTGCGGTTGGCCCTGGGTTCCTCCTAATGCAAGACAATGCTAGACCTCATGTGGCTGGAGTGTGTCAGCAGTTCCTGCAAGAGGAAGGCATTGATGCTATGGACTGGCCCGCTCGTTCCCCAGACCTGAATCCAATTGAGCACATCTGGGACATCATGTCTCGCTCCATCCACCAACGCCACGTTGCACCACAGACTGTCCAGGAGTTGGCGGATGCTTTAGTCCAGGTCTGGGAGGAGATCCCTCAGGAGACCATCCGCCACCTCATCAGGAGCATGCCCAGGCGTTGTAGGGAGGTCATACAGGCACGTGGAGGCCACACACACTACTGAGCCTCATTTTGACTTGTTTTAAGGGACATTACATCAAAGTTGGATCAGCCTGTAGTGTGGTTTTCCACTTTAATTTTGAGTGTGACTCCAAATCCAGGACCTCCATGGGTTGATAAATTGGATTTCCATTGATTATTTTTGTGTGATTTTGTTGTCAGCACATTCAACTATGTAAAGAAAAAAGTATTTAATAAGATTATTTCTTTCATTCAGATCTAGGATGTGTTGTTTAAGTGTTCCCTTTATTTTTTTGAGCAGTATATATATAAATATAATAATAAGAGTGAAAAGTAGCAGCAGTGCATATGCTGGGGTGTGAGTCTGTGGTGGCGTGTGTGTGTGTGTATGTGACATCAGTATGCGTGAGTGTGTTATGTGTGTGTGGATCGAGACATGTGTATGTGTATATAGCCAGTGCAGGTAGAGTCAGTACAGATAGTCTGAGAAGCTATTCAGCAGTCTAATTGCTTTCAAGATAGAAGCTATCTTGGAGCCTGTTGGTCTGAGACCCGTTGCTCCGGTAGCACAGAGAACAGTCCATGTGCTTAGGTGGCTGAAGTCTTTGGCAATTTCCTGGGCCTTCCTTAGACACCGCCTGGTATAAACGTCCAGGATGGCATGGAGTTCGGCCCCAGAGAAGTACTAGGCTGTCCGCACCACCCTCTGTAGAGCCTTGTGGTCAAGGGCGGTGCAGTTGCCATACCAGACGGCGAAGCAGCCAGTCAAGATGCTCTCATTGGTGCAGCTTTAGAACTTCTTGAGTATCTGAGGACCAAATCTGTGTGTGTGTGTGTGTGTGTGTGTGTGTGTGTGTGTGTGTGTGTGTGTGTGTGTGTGTGTGTGTGTGTGTCTGTGTGTGTCTGTGTGTGTGTGTGTGTGTGTGTGTGTGTGTGTGTGTGTGTGTGTGTGTGTGTAGTGTGTGTGTGTGTGTGGTGTGTGTGTGTGTGTGTGTGTGTGTCTTCTTTGTTATTGTTTTTGTTTTGTTGTTGAAACAGAGGAGAGGAGACTCCGGCAGCGACGTCAGAAAATTGCAGTACATATTGTGCTGTTCTATCACGCATGCAATAATGTCAGAGGGAAAAACAGTGTTGGTTGTTTGCAGTAACTTCTTTGTTGTTGTAATCCCAAACGGATGTGGCAGTTTCACCAATTAAGGATTCCAGCTGTAGCCCTTTCCTGCAGTCAAATGACCTAGTGGCCTCAAAAAGGAGGATGGTTATGAACAAACCACTCCTACGAGTGGAGTACTTTTGTTTCAAAGTAGAATTGTTTGACTACCAGAGAAACACTCTGTGTGACACTGATGTAGTCCTCTGCAGTAAAAGGTTTTTAAAGCAGGAGAAAGAGACGAGTTGGTGCACTGTTACCAGCCTTTACTCTTCAGCTGTATGGTTGCACTTTCACGTTGCTGTACTATGCATTACTGTACTATGCATCCTCTCTATTTTCGCTGCAGCACAAATCAGGATAGCTATGTCTGTCTATACAAAGGTCTTAGTCATGAATGTTTCAAGCTATTCACGTTGATTCAATCACTGCTATTCAATACGGAATCAACAAAGGTTTACACCACACACTGATTGCCAATCAGAGGATGGTGAAACTGTCCCTTTGAACCAGGTGACTCAAATGCCTGAGTCATATGTGATCATATAACATTCAAAACCTCCTGAGATCAACAAGTTATCACATAGTCTTGAATGACAACTACAGGAATTTTGTAACTCTGGACGTCATTCATTTCTTTGATATTTTATTTTGAAAGAATATTTCAAATCCATTGCTCTGAGTCATAAGAGTTCATTGTATTTCAGTTGAATTCATTGTATTCACAAGTGCTGCTCCCATTGAGAAGCCTCTCTATCTATGTAAATAGTGTTGTGTATTTTTCCAGACCCTTAATAAAAAATTGTACTCTTCTGAATAGCAGGAGTCAGGCAAGTGGGCTGTGGACTTTCTTGACTTTTCTTGACGTCTTTTAGTTTGATTGACTCCACCAAGGGGCAAAGATATAATCCTGTCAACAGTTTAATTTATAGATTTGTTGCTTCAGAGTGCAATCATTTATGATGCTTACGCATTTGACCTTCACTGTCCTCAAACCTCTGTCAGACCACATACAAACAGACATCTGTTGTTAGATGTTCGTTACAAATATGAAATATTAAATCAGTGACTTTCTATATATTTCTGTGTTGGTATCAAAGCAGAGCACAGCTTGTGTGAGCAGACAAAGGTGCTCAGGCAGCAGTCTGGAGGACTGGCTGCTGGCTGCTTGTCAACAACTTTTCAATACATCTATTTATGACCTTAGTTTAACTGTTGTACCCCATCAGAATGCAAAATATAATCTTGTTTAACTCCATTGTTTGGAAACAATGTGAATGTAAACAAACACTGTATAGCCTCAAAACATGGTTAAAACTATAACTTTGATACCGTGGAAGGTCAGTCCTTGCATTCATAACTCTGTCTATAATTTTGAAAGTGGTTTCATTTCTCCAGTGCCATCCCTCATCCCTTTACTAAAACGTTGTTATGGTTCAAACTGCACATTACCATTGGCTACATCAGAGTGCTTCTGAGACAGGATGGAATAATTCACAAATGACAAGAGGAGAATCTACATAGTAAAGCACTCGTAGCAAAAATATCAATAACACCACTCTCAGTACAGATGCTATGACTCTACCTGACAGCCATGTGGTTGAAAATACAGTACATTCTTACCAGAGTGCCGTACCTTTAAAGAGATAGGGTGTGCTGTGGGGGACCATATGTTGTGTTGTCTCTCTTGTTTTGATGTGTGTTTTGTCCTATATTTATATTGTTTTTATTTTAATCCCAGGCCCACGTCTCTGCAGGAGGCCTTTTGCCTTTTGGTAGGCCGTCATTGTAAATAAGAATTTGCTCTCAACTGACTTACCTAGTTAAATAAAGGTTCAATTAAAAATAAATATGGTGAGAGGACACCAAGGGACTTTGCAGATCATAATGAGGTATGGGGTCATTAAGTGGGAGGGGGTGGGGAAAAGGGTGGGTGGGGTGCTGTGACTGACCGAGAAAATGGGCGGAGGGCATGGGAAGGCAATGGGAGCAGTGCTTCCCAGGTCTGACATTGTGATGTCAGCGTAGTAATCTACCGATCAGCTGCATTCCCCAGTTGTCTCTCATTGTGGGTCATATGACCATAGAATTATGAATTAGAATATTAGAATAGTTATTTAATAGGATCTCTATACATATTATTCAGCTGGAGTGGACCGACAAACTCATTAGCTAGCTACATCGCCTCATGAGAAACAAAAGTCATTTCAGAAAATTAGTCAAATTAACCGCATGGGTGAGCTTACTTTCATTCAGAGCATAATTTAGTTACATGGAGAGTTTTTCTCCTGGAATTTCTATTTTGCATCAGGCTATGTCACTACATGCTGATTAGCTTTTAAAAGAGGATAATAAACTGTCTTTTCTCTGGGTATTGTTTTGCTATCTTGTCTGTGTAATTCAAGGACAAGTTGACTGAGTGTGATCGTGGAGGGAAGACACTGTGCTGAAAATATACATATAAATAGCAACTGTCAGGCCCATTGACTGCACTGATACAGGTGGAGACTGTTGTATTATTCATTACATGAGCTTGAAGCCACAACAGACAGTGAAGTCATATGTTTGTCCCACCCCATTAACAGTCAGCACGCCATTTTAATTTAGCCTTCTGGATTTGTAGGTATGTGGACTCCATACCACACAAATGCATTATAAGACAAGACAAACATGGACATGCTAGGGGGAATGCTTTGACGTTGCCAGATTATCCAAATCGGAAAGAAGAATGACCTTGTTATATTGCTATGAGATTGAGTGTGTGCATTTATATGACGTTCATTTATATATTGTTAACAATTATGTGGTAAGTCATTAATAGTTCACCACCCCAGTATTACAATCTAGTGATTAAAGAAGTGTTTACCTGGCTAGGTGGATCTACCGTTGACTGCAAGCTGTTGTTATTTTATTGTGATAAGTTATTATGATTGGGTGAAGCAGCCATGAATGCTCAGTGCTTACACATGAAGTGCAGTGATAGTGGAGGGGGGAGTTGACTAGGATGGTGCCTCCCTGAAGGCTGCGGCAGGGCCGTGGCAGGATGTGACCCATGCCAGGGCCCCTAAGCGATATGCTGCTACCTCATCAACTGGAGCTGGGCTGACGGTCGCCAGCGTATGCTCTCTGCTCTACAAGGGCATGGACTCTGGCGGGGGGATTAAGAGTGCACTGCCAGGGGTGGAAGAATGAGAGAGGAACAGAGTAGAGAGGGGGAGAAAGGAGAGAAAGGGGGAAGAGGAGAGAGCGAGTAGGGGAGGGAGAGAGTGCCCAAACAAGGAAGCCAGGGGAAAGAATACAAGCCACAGAGAGAGAGAGAGAGAGAGCTAGGTAAGGGTTAGTCACGTGTCAAACTCATTCCACAGAGGGCCAAGAGTCTGCAGGTTATCCCTCCACCCTTGTACTTGATAGATTAATTAAGGTCACTAATTAGTTAGGAACTCCCCTCACCTGGTTGTCTAGGTCTTTATTGAAAGGAAAAACCAAAAACCCGCAGACACTTGTGAATCGAATTTGACACCCCTAGGCTAGACGTTGTTGACTGTGGAGTTGTTGACTGTGGAGTTACTGGAAAAAGACTGACTGAGGGAGAAAAAAAGAGTTAGACAGTGCCTAATTTGTAAATCAGGAGTTGCCGGAACAAGTGAGCACGAGAGGGGGGTGACCTGCATTGCATGCATATCATCACATTTGCGTAGTGGCATAGAGCAGTAAGTAGAGGCATTTACAGAAGTTGCCCACATGGGGAAAAAAGGTTTGTGGCCTAGGGTCCAGAAAATGTTTGGCCTTTTTATAAACGCATTTAATGCAATTCTACGTCATTTTACGATTGGAGATTTTGGCACGATCTTTTTAATGCTGCGTTCAAAACAACTGGGAACTCGGAGCTGGGCAATCTACGACTTCAGACTTCAGTGCGTTCAAGACAACTGCGAAATTGGGGAAATAACGAGCTCAGACTGGAAAAAATTTGTTTTGGATGGTCATCCAATTTGAAATTCCACATGGGGAACTCTGGCCTCTTCTAGAGCTCCGACTTTCCGACCTGACGATCACTGACATCATGATTCGGCTTATTTGTTTTCGAGTTCCAAGTTGTCTTGAAAGCACAAAATGATCGAAATGACAGGCAATTTAGACACGGACAAACTGAGAATCTGAGATCAATGAAAACGACATTGAATCCATCAATAGCCTAGGCCTATTTAATTTATTTCTCAACAGACAGCAGTAACCATAACTTTGTCAAATGTATTTCAACCCTTTGCGCGGCTCTATAAGGACATTGGACTTTGGTTTTTCCATTTATGTTTTGAGGTTGAACTTTAGCTCGTTAGCACGTATAGCTCGTTAGCACGTTTAGCTCGTTAGCACGTCTAGCTCGTTAGCACGTCTAGCTCGTTAGCACGTCTAGCTCGTCAGCACGTCTAGCTCGTTAGCACGTAGGACGCACTGATTGGTGTCACCTCGTTAGTCAGTATGTGTTACACCTGTGCTGGCTTGTCCATCTCGTTAGTGGGAAGGTGTTTCACCTGAGCTGGTCCAGGTTCTATTTAAGAGTGTCTGGCCCAGTGCTCCAGTTGTCTTGAGACATGTGGAGAGTCAACACCTTTAGTTGCTCCACCTTTTTGGTTTGCTTCCTGTCTTTAAGTTTGGTGTGGGATTTTCTTTTGTTTGCCTCTTCTTGGGCAGATTTAGTGGGTCTCATGGTGGGTGTCTTTTAGGTCCCAGTTGTTGTTACTAGTCAACTTTTAGTGGACACCCCCATAATGTCTTTCAGAGCCCCTCCTAAAAACAAGTTTATATTTTGGGTTGGATATTGCATCCAATTAATATTTAAATCAATGGCAATTCCTTAGAATGTTCATTAGTCTTTCAGTTGTTAATCTTCTGTTTGTTGTGTACTAAATATTTCTGTTTATTTTCATTTTTTTAATTAGTTTTTTTTCTGTGAAACCATTGTGTTGCATCCATGTCTGAAAGGTGCTGTATAAATAAAGCTTGATTTGATTTCAACACATTAACCCAATGACTGACCAATCAACAGACTCCTGGTCCCTCTTAGTATGAAAACAGTATCAATCCCACTTTTGAAGCCTGCTGAAGGTGTGGTGGAGTGGTAAACATTGACTGCCCCTGCAACACAGAAATTAACACTTAGTAATATATAAAACACTCAAAGTAATGGATATGGAGCATCTATGGCCTCAGTTATACCTGGCACTAAAATGTGACATCTGTCATCTGATCACTCCAAGCTGCATTAGGTTCAGATCTACCAGGATCTACCAGGATGAGCCTTTGACACAGTCAGGCCACTGAATATGCATAAGCAATGTAAAGAGATGGGGTGAATGAGTGGGGAAAAGTACATTTGACACAAATGACCTTCATAATATCAAAGAACAAATGTGTGTGTCTGAGGGGAAATTAACTTTTATACAGCCAAAAGGGGTGAGAAATTACACCAATATCAGTGGACAATTTGCACTAATGTAAATAAACATGGATGATGGAACATATTCCCTTTAGCTGACGTGATGAACCGCTAAGGGGACATAAATATTTACATTTGCATTACATTTACATTTAAGTCATTTAGCAGACGCTCTTATCCAGAGCGACTTACAGTAGTGAATACATACATTTCATACATGTTTTTTTTTCTTATTTTTTTCTGTGCTGGCCCCCCGTGGGAATCGAACCCACAACCCTGGTGTTGCAAACACCATGCTCTACCAACTGAGCTACAGGGAAGGCCAAAGCCTACCATCTAAACCATGTGTGACCTCTCACCTCTCTGGCTGTAGAAGTGTTCTTCCTAACCAGTCCCTCAACAGCTCTCTGACTGAGCTCCACCCTCACTGGGTCTTCAGAGGAGAGGAAGGCTGAGGAGGGATGGAAGGATGAATGGATCAGTCAGTCAATAATGTGTAGAGCTGCTGTCTATGCTGTCTGACAAAATCACTATTTTAGTAGTTCATTAAAGTAAATAAGGCTTTATGACTGCTGAATACCAACTATCAATCACTTAGATCATGTATTTTCAGGTAGAGATACATCCTTGGGACGTCCCTAGCCCATTGAAGTTGACATTTAAAATGGTTAAGGTAGGGGGTTAAGGTTAGGGTTTAGGGTAGGGATGTCCCAAGGATCCCAGATAGCATTGACCATCGTGCATTCTTCTGTCTCTTTTACATAGCAGGTGTAAAATAAACACAGACAAGACAAGTAGGCACGCAGTGCATTATGGTCATTGTAGTTTAAAAATAGCATCTAATTATGTAGGGGGTGACCATACGTCCTCTTTTTCCCGGACATGTCCTCTTTTTGGACCAAAAAAATTGCGTCCGCCCGGGATTTCTAAATCGCCCAAAATGTCCGGGTTTCGGCTTTTGCTTCCTACAGTCGCCATTCGTTGTGTGCGTTTTGGGGGTTTTGCATTGCTTTGACCGCTTTCAGGCGCTCGTACTAAGACCGAAACAATTGTTAACGCTGTGATAGCACCACATTCTGTCGACATAGCTCAGAAAGCACTAGAAGACATACCTTACTGTGGTGTTTCTACTGATGGGAGCAATCACGGTGCTGTGAAAATATTCCCTCTGCTTATTCAGTATTTTGATTGGAAGAATGGTGGCGTGCAAAGTAAATTAGTCGAAGTTAAAAACACTCCAAATGAGACAGCTGATACGATCGCGCAATACATCAAAGAAACACTGGAAAATAATGGGATTTTTTCCAAATATATTGTGTTGGCATGTGGACTAATATGTTGTTGAGTTGTGTTCTTACACTGGTACAGTCATGCCCTATGAGAGATGTATGACTGCGCATGTGCGAAAATAAATAAAGTGCATTTTCCCCGTTCTGGTTAAAACACCAATGATGAACATGTGTGTTTATTCCTCCGTTAAGTAAACCGGTATTCCTGTCCTGAAGATGTCAGCACCAACACCGGAGCTACGAGGCCTGCGTCCAAATCGCTAAGCAGTAAACTTCAAAGCAGTGTACTGATGCCTGTATCACTTTATCAGCAGCACGTCATCAATGGCGTCTGAAGCTTCATTTCATCAAACAACCACCTGATTGGTTTGGTATTGGGCTTGTTCGACACTGCAGGCGACTGCCGACTGACTGATCTACAAATTCCCTGTTGCTGCTGTTGAAAGAAGTGTTCCGTCCACTATATATACACGTCACACTAGGATCGCCTTAAAGCCCCACATGATGTATTGTTACACCATGTAGGATCAGTATAGACCTAGTCTGTTCATTATATACATCTACATGATGTATTGTTACACCATGTAGGAGCAGTATAGACCTAGTCTGTTCATTATATACATCTACATGATGTATTGTTACACCATGTAGGAGCAGTATAGACCTAGTCTGTTCATTATATACATCTACATGATGTATTGTTACACCATGTAGGATCAGTATAGACCTAGTCTGTTCATTATATACATCTACATGATGTATTGTTACACCATGTAGGAGCAGTATAGACCTAGTCTGTTCATTATATACATCTA
Source organism: Salmo salar (assembly GCF_965601325.2). Lineage (NCBI taxonomy): Eukaryota > Metazoa > Chordata > Actinopteri > Salmoniformes > Salmonidae > Salmo > Salmo salar. The sequence goes on along the minus strand of NW_027675309.1, from coordinate 880,810 downwards.
CATGATGTATTGTTACACCATGCTCTTTGTACGTGTTGATATAATATTCATATTTAATGGAGAGGAACAAAACGTTTCCCTAAACTGCTTTATAATATTATAATTCAATGAAGAATAAAAATAGTTTTCCCTCCTCAACTGCGTTTCCTCCCTCCAGACACCAGATGGCGACATGTGTCTTTCAGGCGATGTTTCTAGTGTGACGTATAATCTAGTGGACGGAACGCTTCTTCAACAACTGCAGCCACCTCGGTAGCTCGCTAGCCGACAAAGTCGGAACATTCAAGTTCTTTACACAATTTCGTGGTTTATTTGCTACTATGATTTAAACATACTTATGTGGAAACAACTAGCTACCCCATTTAATTTAATATTTACGTTGTAAGTCAACTAGCTGGCTGGTTAAATTAGCACTAGTCTAGTCGCTAATGCTAACTAGCTATTATCTCCGACCATGAGTTCACTAAGCTACTCTCCTCCTGTTAAAGAAGAGGAGGTCTGTTGGACGGAGAAAGAAGCTCTGGTGAAAGAGGAGGAGGAAGAGAAAGATGTTACAATACAAAAACAAGTAGAGGGTGAGGCTGTTACCGTGAAAGAAGAAGAGAAAGACGTTACAGTGAAAGAAGAGAAAGACGCGTTCAGAGTGAAAGAGGAGGAAGATGCAGTTTTTGGAGTGGAGGATGAAGTGAAAGAAGATGAAGTCGTTTTTGGAATTAAGGCTGAAGAGGGGTCAATTACTGTCAATGATGAAGACTGGAGATCTGATTAACACCAGTAAATACTATCTTATAAAACAGGGACATTGATCTGATTAACACCAGTAAATACAGTGAGTACTATCTTATAAAACAGGGACATTGATCTGATTAACACCAGTAAATACAGTGAGTACTATCTAATAAAACAGGGACATTGATCTGATTAACACCAGTAAATACAGTGAGTACTATCTAATAAAACAGGGACATTGATCTGATTAACACCAGTAAATACAGTGAGTACTATCTAATAAAACAGGGACATTGATCTGATTAACACCAGTAAATACAGTGAGTACTGTCTTACAAAACAAGGACACAAACTCTGCAGTTGTTGAACTAATGTGTGATTTTTAAAAGAGCATTCTACACTTGAATATGTTTTTGTACTGTATGAATTGTCCATGTAAAAAACTTTGCCCGTTGAAAAGTGATATAATAATAAATGAAAACTTAACTTTATTGACAACACCCAAATGGATACTGTCATTAACGCGGTTCTTCAATAATTACACATAATACTTAATACTGTAGCTGTTTAGTTACAGTCACATGTTCAACTATCATCAGCTGATACAGGAAATCATTTTCTGAATGACAGTCACATGACAAACATCGCATTTACATTTTAGTCATTTAGCAGACGCTCTTATCCAGAGCGACTTACAGTAGTGAATGCATACATTTCATACATTTTATTTTGTAATTTTTTTTCCGTACTGGTCCCCCGTGGGAATCGAACCCACAACCCTGGCGTTGCAAACACCATGCTCTACCATCTGAGCCACACGGGACACACGGCATGCAACAACAACCAAAGTGCTTCTTCATTCATTACTCTGGTAAAGACAGTTATGCCGTGCTCCATGTTGGATCCAACATCCCTAACAAATTGATGTTTATAAAGTGTTATTGTCTGCTTGATTTACAGTGGGGTCTCGTTAGTCTGTTTGGAAACAGAGATACTTAGCTCATAATGTGTAGAGAACTGTTCCTTGATGGATAGGCTATTGTACAACACACAGAGCTATTTTCCTATATTCAGGACATTTAGAATGACAACACATTACAGAGTAGCCTAGTGGGATTATTCACAAAATTATCTGGTGATCAGGTTATGAAATGTCACGACAGACATTTTAGTTTCCATGTTTCACTTGAAATATTTAATATATAGTCCTAGGTCTATGTTGTTGTTAGGTGAAGTTATGGGTCCTACAGTAGGTCTATGTTGTTATTAGGTGATGTTATGGGTCCTACAGCAGGTCTATGTTGTTGTTAGGTGGAGCTATGGGCCAATTTGTTAAACACTTGGTGTACAAACCCTTATTGTCAGCTTGATGGCAAAGCTAGCCAAAGAGCATTTTACTAGTTGAAGTGTTTTTTTTAAGTATAAAGCATTTGATTTGCGACAATAACACAAACATATTAAGCAGGAGATTCAAGCGAGTCTTACAGTTATAATCCAAAAGTAATGTGAAATGCACTCATAATCAACCTGTAAATGGAGGCTATATTTGCTGTCAGCCTATGAGAACTCCCCTGAGTTTCCCCCACGGTGGTGAATTAGTGAATAGACACAGAGCTTAATGTGAGTTTCCTTGAGTAGCACTCCTGATCTTGTCCTGATCTTGCGCTCTAATATTCAGAATGCTTTGTGAAAAACTAAAATCTTTGTTCACTATTTTTGCTCCATGCAGATATTCTACATCCATAACTAGCGGTTTCCTCATTAGCAGATATACTACATCCATAACTAGCGGTTTCCTCATTACCAGATATACTACATCCCTCATTACCAGATATACTACATCCCTCATTACCAGATATACTACATCCCTCATTACCAGATATACTACATCCCTCATTACCAGATATACTACATCCCTCATTACCAGATATACTACATCCCTCATTACCAGATATACTACATCCCTCATTACCAGATATACTACATCCGTAACTAGCGGTTTCCTCATTACCAGATATACTACATCCGTAACTAGCGGTTTCCTCATTACCAGATATACTACATCCGTAACTAGCGGTTTCCTCATTACCAGATATACTACATCCGTAACTAGCAGTTTCCTCATTAGCAGGGAGGTGTTTGCCCTCGTGCTGCAATTTTAGCAAACACAGAAAGGGGCCTATATTGGAGACCAAAAGTCGTCTGGCACACTGCTTAGAGTTTCAACAACTTTACTAACTTACTTCTAGTTTCCACTAATGTGAAAACAAGACAAAATGCCTTTTTGCTAATTTGACTGTCTTAATTGTCAAATAATTTAACTTCTCAGGGCTGCGTCCACCTGCGGGGCACAGCCAGTGAAATATCAGATTCAAAACAAAATGTCATAATTCAACTTTGTCAAACATACAACTATTTTACACCATTTTAAAGATACACTTCTCCTTGATGTAACCACATTGTCCGATTTCAAAAAGGCTTACAGCGCATTGTCTTGGCCAGTTGTAAATGAGAACTTGTTGACTGGCCTGGTGAAATGCGGTTCTTCAGTAATTACACATAATTCTTAATACTGTAGCAAACATTATATTAAACAGGACATTCAAACGAGCCTTACAATTATAATCCAAAATAGTGTGAAATGAACTCATATGCAACCTGGAAATGGAGGTTACTCCCCTGAGTTTTCCAACATTCGCTGTTACGAGTCTAGGGGTATGATTCTTCCTTGGGGTGCGAGAGGTCCTGGGTTCAAATTCCGGATGAGCCCCCACTTATGTTACGAATCCCTTTGGCCCAGCGGTCTAGGGGGGGGGGATGGATACGAGACCCGTAACATAAATCATGCAAATTATAATCGTGACAAGTAACAGTGAGAACCAAAAACCACAGACAACTGAAATCTACCGTCAAACTCAAAAGGTTTATTTTAAACACACGGTAAAGGGGTGTGAGAAAAGGGGCTGAGTTGGACCCAAGCAAAGAAACAATAATCAAAAACACCCCTAAACTAGACTAGCCTATTTCCACAACAACTAGCTAACTAAACAAAAATACAGAGGGTTGTCCGCCCAGTTCTAACTAGGGTACTTAGACACAGTATTCCTACGGGTAATGTATGCCCATGGGCGACTTGTCTTGGTACCCCCTTTTCTCACCAAACAAACAGTCAACACTTTAACAAAACAATACTCACAGGTGGGCTGGACAAAGTGACATGTAGTTTCAAAACAAAAGAGATCAACACACAGCGAGAGAGAATGAACACAAAGATTGATCTGGGCAGAAAACAACTGACTGGGTTTTTAAACCAAGGGAAAGGGGCTGTGATAGGTTGAGGGAAAAGGAATAGGTGTCTTCTGATTGATGACTGATTGGGGAGTGATGATTGTCACCTGTGAGGAGAGAAGGAGAGAAAAGAAACACACACACAGGATACCTGTATCCGTAACATTCGCATTCAGAATACATTGTGAAAAACTAAACTCTTTGCTCACCATTTTTGCTCCAGGCAGATATACTACATCCATAACTATCGGTTTCCTCATTAGCAGGGAGGAGTTTCTACAACCAAATTGCCCTCGTGCCACAATTTTAGCAAACACAGAAAGGGGCCTATATTGGAGACCAAAAGTCGTCTGGCACACTGCTTAGAGGTTCAACAACATGAATAACTTATTTCTAGCCTACAATCATCGATGTTACTACTAATGTGAAAACAAGACAAAAATATGACTTCTTGCTCATTTTAAGACAATTGTCAAATAATTTTAACATTCATTACAGACGTCAATTGTTGTCCAACATCATGGCTCCGCTGTTGGCATCACCTTTTACAGTGGATTACCGCTGTTGTGGGCCTTTAATCATCTGTCTGACTTTGTTATTCACACAGGAGAGAAACTTCATTATTGTGGATCCTCTGGGAAGCCTCAACAACCTCATGATGCTGAAGAGGCAGAGAAGAGTCTCTCCACATCAGAACACCTCAAGAAACACCTGCAGAGATGCACAGGGAAGAGAACACACTGCTGCTCTGACTGTGGGAAGAGATTCACCTCCCCATCAGGCATTAAAATTCATCAGAGAATCCACACAGGAGAGAAACCTTTTAGCTGTAATCAATGTGGGAAGAGTTTTACTACATTTGGCTCTCTGACTCAACACCAGAGAATACACACAGGAGAGAAACCTTATAGGTGTGATCAATGTGGGAAGTGTTTTGGTCAATCTGGCAGTCTGGTATCACACCAGAGAATACACACAGGAGAGAAACCTTATAGCTGTGACCAATGTGGGAAGAGATACTTATATAAAAGTTATCTGATCAAACATCAGAAAATACATGAAGGAATTGTTTCATGATAGCAATGAATTAATGTCACAATGTAGAATGTTTTAACATTGTAGTAGGAATATTTTAATAGTGTCACAATGTAGAAACCTAAACGTTTGTCCCCTATTCTATTGATTTCAACATGATATGGATATCAGCCTTATGGAAAAATACAGGCTCTGAATTGAAAGAGTTACTATTTATGAGATTTAACAAAAAAGAGTTGTGTTACACTTACCACGTTGGTGACCCACTTGAATCAAAATGTATCTGGCTGTTTTCTACAAATTGTCCTCTAACCAGGGATGTACACATTATTCCCAGATTCTGTGTGGTTTTTGAGCTGTTAGTTTTAACAGGACGTGCAACCTCATCTCCCTCGTCTCTGCACAAAAGATATCTCCATGTGTTTTTTGTTTTGTTGTGTTAGTTTCAGGAGCAGATTCAACCTGATTTCCCCCCAAATGGATATAAGATTTGTGTTTTGCGTTTAGCCAGTGCGTTGCTATGGATCTTTATTTATTTTGACTGCACGTTTTTCCGTATTGGAGATGAGTTTTGTTTGGGCTCGTTCCAAGGGGACGAGAGTTCTAGAAGCTAGTGGGATTTAGAAAGAGGAGAGTTCTAGAATCTAGTGAGTTTTAGGAAGACGAGAGTTCTAGAAGCTAGTGGGATTTAGGAAGACGAGAGTTCTAGAAGCTAGTGGGATTTAGAAAGACGAGAGTTCTAGAATCTAGTGAGTTTTAGGAAGACGAGTGTTCTAGAAGCTAGTGGGATTTAGGATTCTATAGAAAGAAAAAGGAGAAACAAATAATACTATTGTAAATTATTATTAGTTAGAAATACGTTTTTTTAATTGTTTTTAATTGTTGACAGCCAGTAGACCCCATGTTTATATTGGTGAAGGTAGTTGATTATAATGTAGTTGATTATAATGTGAAATGGAAGTTGTTTTCTGTTGGTGGTGAGCAAACTTGTCCAACATAAATATAGGATATATTTGTTGTCTTAAGGGGGAAGGTGTTACAGGCTTTGGTTTTTCCATTTATGTTTTGAGGTTGGACTTTAGCTCGTTAGCACGTCTAGCTCGTTAGCCCGTCTAGCTCGTTAGCCCGTCTAGCTCGTTAGCACGTCTAGCTCGTTAGCCCGTCTAGCCCGTTAGCACGTCTAGCTCGTTAGCACGTCTAGCTCGTTACCACGTCTAGCTCGTTAGCCCGTCTAGCTCGTTAGCACGTAGGACGCACTGATTGGTGTCACCTCGTTAGTCAGTATGTGTTACACCTGTGCTGGCTTGTCCATCTCGTTAGTGGGAAGGTGTTTCACCTGAGCTGGTCCAGGTTCTATTTAAGAGTGTCTGGCCCAGTGCTCCAGTTGTCTTGATACATGTGGAGAGTCAACACCTTTAGTTGCTCCACCTTTTTGGTTTACTTCCTGTCTTTAAGTTTGGTGTGGGTTTTTCTTTTGTTTTCCTCTTCTTGGGCAGATTTAGTGGGTCTCATGGTGGGTGTCTTTTAGGTCCCAGTTGTTGTTACTAGTCAACTTTCAGTGTCCCAAGCTTATATTTTGGGTTGGATATTGCATCCAATTAACATTTTAATCAATAGTTTTTCAGTTTAGTCTTCTGTTTTTTATCCTCTTATGTTTGTTGTGTACTAAATATTTCTGTTTATTTTCAATGTTTTTAAAAATATTTTTCCTGTGAAGCCATTTTGTTGCATCCATGTCTGAAATGTGCTGTATGAATCAAGCTTGATTTGATTTGACCATATAATAAAACAAATGAACCCAGTGACTGACCAATCAACAGACTGCTGAAGAGGTAAACACCACCCCCGGCTCTACCAGGGGCTTGAGGTGGTCTCCCACAGCTCTGCTTATGTCATGTTCTGTGGCCTTGCTGTTCCATTTCTTGACTGCACCTGCAACACAGAAACACATTTAGTCATATTATATAAAACACTCAAAGTAATGGATATGGAGCATCTATGGCCTCAGTTACACCTGGCACCTAAATGTGACTTCTGTCATCTGATCACTCCAAGCTGCATTAGGTTCAGATCTACCAGGATGGGCTTTTGATATAGTATGGATACAGTCAGGCCACTGAATATGCATAAGCAATGTAAAGAGATGTTGGGGAAAAGTACATTATACACAAATGACCTTCGTAATATCAAAGAACAAATGTGTGTGTCTGAGGGGAAATTACCTTTCATACAGCCGAAAGGGGTGAGAAATTACACCAATATCAGTGGACAATTTGCACTAATGTAAATAAACATAGATGATGGAACATATTCTCTTTTGCTGACGTGATGAACCACTAAGGGGACATAAATATTTACCATCTAAACCAAGTGTGACCTCTCACCTCTCTGGCTGTAGAAGTGTTCTTCCTAACCAGTCCCTCAACAGCTCTCTGACTGAGCTCTACCCTCACTGGGTCTTCAGAGGAGAGGAAGGCTGAGGAGGGATGGAAGGATGAATGGATCAGTCAGTCAATAATGTGTAGAGCTGCTGTCTATGCTGTCTGACTAAATCACTATTTTAGTAGTTCATTAAAGTAAATAAGGCTTTATGACTGCTGAATACCAACTATCAATCACTTAGATCATGTATTTTCAGGTAGAGATACATCCTTGGGACGTCCCTAGCCCGTTGAAGTTGACATTTAAAATGGTTAAGGTAGGGGTTAAGGTTAGGGTTTAGGGTAGAGATGTCCCAAGGATCCCAGATAGCATTGACCATTGTGCATTCTTCTGTCTCTTTTACATAGCAGGTGATGAGTTCTGACTTCTGAACTTGAAAATATTAAATATCCTTATTATGTGAAATTGAATGAAACAATGTATGTTGATGCTAATATGATGTACAATATTCCATGATGTTTCTATATGATAACAATAGAGTAATATATTTAATATATTCCATGATGTTTCTATATGATAACAATACAGTAATATATTTAATATGATGTACAATATTCCATGATGTTTCTATATGATAACAATACAGTAATATATTTAATATGTCATATACTATTTAACAGTTTCACTAATTCATTTTAATGAACTTAATCATTATGACACACCCCTCACTATTGTCATTGGTTGCACTAATTGCACTGTTTGTCTACATAACCTGGTTCAAGTATTGATGACATCACCCTGAGGAAGGCACAGTGATGCTGAAACGTTGGTAAATACCCAATAAATAACAGGGAGTTTATATATGGAGTGTGAGACTTTATTTTGATAGTTTATAGTTTATTCGCCGTTAGTCAGCACCTCCTCACAAACTATTCTTCTGGGTGTGCGCCAGCTCATGTTTTTTAAGGGTAGGTAACAACACATCCGCCACACTGATCCTCAACACAGGGGCCCCTCTGGGTTGCGTGCTCAGCCCCCTCCTGTACTCCCTGTTCACTCATGACTGCACAGCCAGGCACGACTCCAACACCATTATTAAGTTTGCCGATGCCACAATAGTGGTAGGCCTGATCACCAACAACGATGAGACAGCCTATAGGGAGGAGGTCAGAGACCTGGCCGTGTGGTGCAAGAAAAACAACCGCTCTCTCAACATGATCAAGACAAAGGAGATGATTGTGGACTACAGGAAAAGGAAGACAGCACGCCCCCATTCTCATCGACGGGGCTGTAGTGGAGCAGGTTGAGAGCTTCAAGTTCCTTGGTGTCCACATCACTAACAAACTATCATGGTCCAAGCACACCAAGATAATCGTGAAGAGGGCACGACAAAACCTATTCCTCCTCAGGAGACTGAAAAGATTTAGCATGGGTCCTCAGATCCTCAAAAGCTTCTACAGTTGCACCATCGAGAGCATCCTGACTGGTTGCATCTCTGCCTGGTATGGCAACTGCTCTGCCTCCGATCGCAAGGCACTACAGAGGGTAGTGCGTACAGCCCAGTACATCACTGGGGCCAAGCTCCCTGCCATCCAAGACCTCTTTACCAGGCGGTGTCAGAGGAAGGCCCCTCCCCCCCACTCTCTGTTATCATCTCTGCATAGTCACTTTAATAACTCTACCTACATGTACATATTCACCGTCTCACCTCATACTGTATTGGAGCAGCAGCAGCTGACTGCCCGGTTCAACATCAGTTCACCGTCTCACCTCATACTGTATTGGAGCAGCTGACTGCCCGGTTCAACATCAGTTCACCGTCTCACCTCATACTGTATTGGAGCAGCAGCAGCTGACTGCCCGGTTCAACATCAGTTCACCATCTCACCTCATACTGTATTGGAGCAGCAGCAGCTGACTGCCCAGTTCACCGTCTCACCTCATACTGTATTGGAGCAGCTGACTGCCCAGTTCAACATCAGTTCACCGTCTCACCTCATACTGTATTGGAGCAGCAGCAGCTGACTGCCCGGTTCAACATCAGTTCACAGTCTCACCTCATACTGTATTGGAGCAGCAGCAGCTGACTGCCCGGTTCAACATCAGTTCACCGTCTCACCTCATACTGTATTGGAGCAGCAGCAGCTGACTGCCCGGTTCAACATCAGTTCACCGTCTCACCTCATACTGTATTGGAGCAGCAGCAGCTGACTGCCCGGTTCAACATCAGTTCACCGTCTCACCTCATACTGTATTGGAGCAGCAGCAGCTGACTGCCCGGTTCACCGTCTCACCTCATACTGTATTGGAGCAGCAGCAGCTGACTGCCCGGTTCACCGTCTCACCTCATACTGTATTGGAGTAGCAGCAGCTGACTGCCCGGTTCAACATCAGTTCACCGTCTCACCTCATACTGTATTGGAGCAGCAGCAGCTGACTGCCCAGTTCAACATCAGTTCACCGTCTCACCTCATACTGTATTGGAGCAGCAGCAGCTGACTGCCCGGTTCAACATCAGTTCACCGTCTCACCTCATACTGTATTGGAGCTGCAGCAGCTGACTGCCCAGTTCACCGTCTCACCTCATACTGTATTGGAGCAGCAGCAGCTGACTTGATCGTTGATACTAATCATCATGTTTGAATCTGAGAGTAAATAGAGCCGACTACACTCTAAAAATGAAGGGTTCAACTGGAGTTGTTCTCAGATCCCCTAAGAACCGTAGGGTTCTTGGTCAATGAAAAACAGCCCCAAAAGGTTCTTCAAAGAACTTGTTAGAAGGTGGGTTCATCGAGGAACCTCCGTTGTTGCTGGACTTCTTCCGGGAACTTCGCAATTACAACTGAAAACGATGGTGACAAGTTTGGATGCGACAACAGTTAAAAAGGTTAAGTTGGGTTGATGTTTGGCTCTGAATATGTCTCGAAATAATGTATTATAATAATATAACATACTAATAATAGTTTTCTGTGAATATCTTCCATAACGTTACTATAGTTAATGAACGTAAATATTAGAAAGCCGGGTTTGACCGTCGGCGTTGTATGAGCTACAGTACAGTACCGTTAGCTAGCTAGCTAACGTTATGTCCTAACTAGGCACAACTAGGTTTGGATTATTTCCTCAACTATATTCTTTCCCATATATTGTATATCGTTTCCATGAAGACAATATGGCTTTACACTCATTAACGTAAGTTTCCAATCTAGAGCAGTTCTCACTTTTGTGATAATGAACTAGCTAATGTTAGCTTCGTTAACTAACTAACTAACTAACTAAACTCCCCCCCAACTCCTCTCATACCAGGAAGAACCCCCCCCCCCCCCATTTCAAATGTAGATTTACATGTATTTGAAATATAGTACCCGGACGGAGAAAATCCAATAAGCGTTTTATAGTTACATTGTTAGGGTAACTTACCCTAAAGTGGACACACTCCCATCAGTTTCTGAGACAACTGCTCAGACTTTGTAGACAGTTTAATAATGCTTAAACCTCATCTTTATCAAATGATCCATTAAAGATACCAACTCAAAGCCTACGTTCGTCTACATATGGGTTGTTTAAATTATATTCCCAGTATTACTTCATCAAATCTCTAGTAATCATTATACACACATACAATTCATCATATGTTCATATATTCACAGAATCCATATAAAACGTAAGAAATTCTCAGGTAGTCACGACAACCATTCCATTTGCTTTTTCAGGGACTCTCCATAGCAACGAAGCATCTCTCCAAACATCCTCCCAGCAGAGCCAAAAATAAACTTTAGTTTCCCAGACAATGACCATGGGATCCTCAACGGTTCTCTAACCTCCCAGAGACCACGGCAAAATCAAGCCTCACAGGAACTATAGACCTTCCTCTGCTTTCTAAAATATCATCCCGCTTATTATCCACATTTCAATCATCTGATTCAGCATATTTCTATGTTACTATCCAGACGACAGATTAAGACTCATTTCCACAACTCTCATATCACAGTCACACAACTCTCATATCACAGTCACACAACTCTCATATCACAGTCACACAACTCTCATATCACAGTCACACAACTCTCATATCACAGTCACACAACGCTCATATCACAGTCACACAACGCTCATATCACAGTCACACAACGCTCATATCACAGTCACACAACGCTCATATCACAGTCACACAACGCTCATATCACAGTCACACAACGCTCATATCACAGTCACACAACGCTCATATCACAGTCACACAACTCTCATATCACAGTCACACAACTCTCATATCACAGTCACACAACGCTCATATCACAGTCACACAACGCTCATATCACAGTCACACAACGCTCATATCACAGTCACACAACTCTCATATCACAGTCACACAACTCTCATGCGACAACAGTTAAACAAGAGGAACTAACAAAGACTCACTGACAACAACCACAACTAAACAGCTGAAAGTTGACTAGTAACAACAACTGGGACATAAAAGACACCCACCATGAGACCCACTAAATCTGCCCAAGAAGAGACAAACAAAAGAAAATCCCACACCAAACTTAAAAACAGGAAGCAAACCAAAAAGGTGGAGCAACTAAAGGTGTTGACTCTCCACATGTATCAAGACAACTGGAGCACTGGGCCAGACACTCTTAAATAGAACCTGGACCAGCTCAGGTGAAACACCTTCCCACTAACGAGATGGACAAGCCAGCACAGGTGTAACACATACTGACTAACGAGGTGACACCAATCAGTGCGTCCTACGTGCTAACGAGCTAACGGGCTAACGAGCTAGACGTGCTAACGGGCTAACGAGCTAGACGTGCTAACGAGCTAGACGTGCTAACGTCCAACCTCAAAACATAAATGGAAAAACCAAAGCCTGTAACACCTTAAGACAACAAATATATACTATAGTTTGCTCACCACCAACAGAAAACAACTTCCATTTCACATGATAATCAACTACAATGCTTCACCTTCACCAATATAAACATGGTGTCTACTGGATGTCAACAATTAAAAACAAGAAAAAAACACGTATTTCTAAATAATAATATACAATAGGATTATTTGTTTCTCCTTTTTCTTTCTATAGAATCCTAAATCCCACTAGCTTCTAGAACACTCGTCTTCCTAAAACTCACTAGCTTCTAGAACTCTCGTCTTCCTAAAACTCACTAGATTCTAGAACTCTCGTCTTCCTAAAACTCACTAGCTTCTAGAACTCTCGTCTTCCTAAAACTCACTAGCTTCTAGAACTCTCGTCTTCCTAAAACTCACTAGCTTCTAGAACTCTCGTCCCCTTGGAACGAGCCCAAACAAAACTCATCTCCAATACGGAAAAACGTGCAGTCAAAATACATTGTGATCCATGGCAACGCACTGTCTAAACACAAATCTTTTTAACTGCCCACCCTTGAGATAATCAGCAACCAAGTTGTCCTCACCACAGACATGTCTGATTTCAAGAGGAAACTCCTGCAATATCCATAGTAACTTTCCACCTCACTGCAGAGCTTCTCTCTCTTCTCAGGGTTCACTAGATAGGCATGTTGTTGGATCGGGGCCCAGTCCCCAATGTCATGTTCTAGTACATTTGGTTTGGCACATCTGAGAATGAACCCTGATATTTTAAAAGCAGGGCAACAATGTCAATATAATTGTACCAAAAATTGTCAGTTGGTTGCATGAATAAATATCATCAATAAATCGATTACTAAATCTGATCATGAAATGTAAATATGAAATATTTGTTTGCATAGTCATATTTTCAACGTCTTATCAATGACATGTTGCTAGGTGGGATATCCCCAATGTCAAAACACAGTTTTAACGTGTCCTAATCAATAACCAATAAGCAGAAACAGTTGGGATATATTGAAAACCTAAACATAACATGTGCTATATACACAAACATCTGCCACAATAATCATATTACTTAAACAAGCACCTTATAAACTGCACAAGCACCAAAAACACTGTTGTTTTGACAAGTAGCAATAAATCACTGATATCCATTAGGGGGGAAATCAGGTTGTACATGCTGTTGAAACTAACACAACTAAAAAAACACATGGAAATGGGAGATATATTTTACCTCACTGGTTAGAGGACAACCTGCAGAAGACAGTCAGCTACATTTTGGAGTGATGCATTTAAATGTAGGGGTCGCTAAACAAAGGAACACAACACTTATTTGTCATAACTCATCGATATCATGTGGATTATTTTTCTACCGTTGTTTTACCAGTTAAGTTGACTGAGAACACATTCTCATTTACAGCAACAACCTGGGGAATAGTTACAGGGGAGAGGAGGGGGATGAATGAGCCAATTGTAAGCTGGGGATGATTAGGTGGCCGTGATGGTATGAGGGCCAGATTGGGAATTTAGCCAGGACACCGGGGTTAACACCCCTACTCTTACGATAAGTGCAATGGGATCTTTAATGACCTCAGAGAGTCAGGACACCCGTTTAACGTCCCATCCGAAAGACTGCACCCTACACTGGGCAGTCACTGCCCTGGGACATTGGGATATTGTTTAGACCAGAGGAAAGAGTGCCTCCGACTGGCCCTCCAACACCACTTCCAGCAGCATATGGTCTCCCATCCAGGGACTGACCAGGACAAACCCTGCTTAGCTTCAGAAGCAAGCAAGCAGTGGGATGCAGGGTGGTATGCTGCTGGCATCAATTGTGCGAAAGGAGGAAGATGAGTTTACACGTCCTGTTAAAACGAACAGCTCAAAAACCACACGGAATCTGGGAATAATGTGTACATCCCTGGTTAGAGGACAATTTGTAGAAAACAGCAAGCTACATTTTGAAGTGTTGCATTTTGATTCAAGTGGGTCACCAACATGGTAAGTGTAACACAACTCTTTTTGTGTTAGTCACTTTTTGTTAAATCACATAAATAGTAACTCTTCCATTTCAGAGCCTGGATTTTCCCCCTGAGGTTAATATCCATATCATGTTGAAATCAATAGAACAGGGGACAAACGTTTAGGGTTCTACATTGTGACATCATTAAAATACTCCTACTACAATGTTTAAACATTCTACATTGTGACATTAATTCATTGATATCATAAAACAACTCCTTCATGTATTTTCTGATGTTTGATCAGAGGTCTTTTATCTGTGAATCTCTTGTCACACTGATCACAGCTATAAGGTTTCTCTCCTGTGTGTGTTCTCTGGTGTTGAGTCAGAGTGCTAGATGTAGTAAAACTCTTCCCACATTGACCACAGCATACGGTTTCTCTCCTGTGTGTGTTCTCTGGTGTTGAGTCAGAGTGCTAGATATAGTAAAACTCTTCCCACATTGATCACAGCTATAAGATTAATCTCCTGTGTGTATTCTCTGGTGTGATACCAGATGGCCAGATTGACCAAAACTCTTCCCACATTGATCACAGCTATAAGATTTCTCTCCTGTGTGTGTTCTCTGGTGTAGAGTCAGAGTGAAAGATGCCGCAAACCTCTTCCCACATTGACCACAGATATAACGTTTCTCTCCTGTGTGTGTTCTCTGGTGCACTGTCAGCCCTCCAGATTGACCAAAACACTTCCCACATTGATCACAGCTATAAGATTTCTCTCCTGTGTGTGTTCTCTGGTGTGCAGTCAGACTTCCAGATAGACCAAAACTCTTCCCACATTGAGTACAGCTATAAGGTTTCTCTCCTGTGTGGATTCTCTGATGAATTTTAATGCCTGATGGGGAGGTGAATCTCTTCCCACAGTCAGAGCAGCAGTGAGTTCTCTTCCCTGTGGATGTCTGCAGGTGTTTATTGAGGTGTTCTAATGTGGAGAGGCTCTTCTCTGCCTCTTCAGCATCAAGAGGTTGTTGAGGCTCCCCAGAGGATCCACGATAGTCCCATATCTCTCCTGTGTGAACAACAAAGTCAGACAGATGGTTAAAGGCCCACAACAGCGGTAATCCACTGTAAAAGGTGATGCCAACAGCGGAGCCATGATGTTGGACAACAATTGACGTCTGTAATGAATGTTAAAATTATTTGATATTTGCCTTAAAATGAGCAAGAATAGTCATATTTTGTCTTGTTTTCACATTCGTAGTGACATTGATGATTGTAGGCTAGAAATAAGATATTCATGTTGTTGAACCTCTAAGCAGTGTGCCAGACTAGTTTTGGTCTCCAATATAGGCCCCTTTCTGTGTTTGCTAAAATTGCGGCACGAGGGCAATTTGATTGCAGAAACTCCTCCCTGCTAATGAGGAAACCACTAGTTATGGATGTAGTATATCTGGTAATGAGGAAACCACTAGTTACGGATGTACTATATCTGCCTGGAGCAAAAATGGTGAGCAAAGATTTTAGTTTTTCACAATGTATTCTGAATGGGGGAAAACTCAGGGGAGTAACCTCCATTTCCAGGTTGCTTATGAGTTCATTTCACACTACTTTGGATTATAATTGTAAGGCTCATTTGAATGTCCTGTTTAATAAAATGTTTGCTAAAGCATTAATAATTATGTGTAATTATTGAAGAACCGCGTTAATGACAGTATCCATTTGGGTGTTGGACAATGTGGTTAGATTAAATCGGGTATGTTTTTTATCCAGCCGTGTCAATACTGCCCCCTAGCCCTAACAGGTTAAAATCGGACATATCGAGTGCATAGAGAAGTTCTGTATCTATAATTCTTAAAATAATTGTTATGCTTTTTGTGAACGTTTATCGTGAGTAATTTAGTAAATTGTTAGTAAATTCCCCGGAAGTTTGCGGGGGGTATGCTAGTTCTGAACGTCACATGCTAATGTAAAAAGCTGGTTTTTGATATAAATATGAACTTGATTGAACAAAACATGCATGTATTGTATAACATAATGTCCTAGGTGTGTCATCTGATGAAGATCATCAAAGGTTAGTGCTGCATTTAGCTGTCTTCTGGGTTTTTGTGACATTATATGCTAGCTTGAAAAATGGGTGTTTAAAATAATAGTTATGTTTTTTGTGAACGTTTATCGTGAGTAATTTAGTAAATTCACCGGAAGTTTGCGGGGGGTATGCTAGTTCTGAAATGTCACATGCTAATGTAAAAAGCTGGTTTTTGATATAAATATGAACTTCATTGAACAAGTTGTATTGTATTGTATAACATAATGTCCTAGGTGTGTCATCTGATGAAGATCTTCAAAGGTTAGTGCTGCATTTAGCTGTGGTTTGGGTTGATGTGACATTATATGCTAGCTTGAAAAATGGGTGTCTGATTATTTCTGTCTGGGTACTCTGCTGACATAATGTAATGTTTTGCTTTCGTTGTAAAGTGTTACGCACGCCTCTAGAAAGAGGGAACGCAACACCCTGCTACAACTCAACTCTCCTTGTTGTGAATAAGGTAGGGAAGTGTAGGTGTGAACAAGTATGACGAATAGGCAGAGAATACCGTTAACAGGGAATTTATTCCTTCACGTGGTAAGGTTTGGGAAAAAGGGGCTGGACGGAACCAAAGCAAAGAAAGTAAATATCAAAGCCCCCTCTCCTACCTTACCTGACTACCCACTACTTACCTATCTAGCACCACCTGGTGCACTAACCAAAATACAGGGGATGGTCCGCCCAGGTCTTTCCTAGTGTGCATAGACAGCAAACTACTACGGGTATATGTATGCCCGCGGGCCTCTTGCCTAAACACTCCCTAGGTGCCTTCCCCTTCCCCCCTGGGAACAAATGAAACAGAATTACACAAATGTAAGTCAATAATCAAAACACTGCATCCTATTGACACACACAACCAATCAGCTCCCTCAGCAACAACGGACACAGTACATACCAAAATTCTTGGAAACAACCAACATGCTATAACCCTCAGCCATTAGCCTTGTCTCTCAGCAATCATCTCCCTTCTGAGCAACAGAACTGGGGCTTATATAGCTTCAGAAGAAGTTAGTAATTGGAGACAGCTGCTTCCTGATGAGGGGGCGGGGTCAGCTCTCCAAACAATCAATGTTGATTGCCCAATCAGCTGCTCGTTGAGAACTTCAGGAATCCATCTCCTGAAATACATACATGATAATACACAAACCACAACAGAAACTGGGGAACGTAACACGCCCAACACAAAAAATGCAAACATACAGTTTGCAATAACAAAAATCAACGCTTCCCCAGTTACTAAACCCGTGATAGAGCGTCGGCAACCACATTTGCCGAGCCCTTCACATAGGCTATCTGTACATTATATCCTTGTACAATCAGAGCCCACCGCATAAGGCGGCGGTTCTGATTGTACATTTGCTTTAAGAACACCAAAGGATTATGGTCCGTGAAGACCATTACAGGCAAGGCACTGGAACCCACATATACCTCAAAGAACTGTAATGCTAGCAATAAAGCCAGCGTTTCCTGTTCAATTGTGGAGTACCTTGACTGACACGAGTTGAACTTACGGGAGAAGAAACTGACGGGTCGATCCACTCCATCTTCATCTTCCTGCAAGAGAACCGCACCCACCCCCACTATACTAGCGTCTACCTCCAACTTAAAAGGTTTGTCAAAGTTGGGGGCGGCAAGCACTGGGGCACTACAAAGTAGCGCTTTAGCGGACTCAAAAGCATAGTTACAGTCCTGGGACCACTTAAATGGTACCTTCGGACTAAGCAGAGATGAAAGGGGAGCTACTACCGTCGAGAAATTCTTACAGAAAGTACGATAGTAACCTACCATCCCCAGGAATCTGCGCAACTGGCGGCGAGTTGTGGGAGCAGGAAAAGCAACAATTGCTTCCACTTTGCCAGTTACTGGGCGCACTTGACCTCGTCCCACTTGTTTCCCCAAGTAAGTCACTGTAGCCTTCCCAAACTCACACTTGGCCAAATTGAGGGTTAAAGAAGCATTCGCCAACCGCTGAAACACACTTTTCAAGGTGGCGAAATGATCAGACCAAGTAGACGAATGTATTACCACATCGTCAAGATAAGCAGTACAATTTGGTACATCGGCAAAAACAATGTTAACTAACCGCTGAAAAGTAGCAGGTGCATTACACATTCCAAAGGGCATCACAGAATATTGTACGAAGTTATCTGGCGTAACGAAAGCCGAGATGTCAGAAGCTCGAGAGGTCAAAGGCACCTGCCAATAACCTTTTAGCAAATCTAATTTACTAACGTAAGCAGCAGAGCCTCAAGCACCTCCTCTTCTAACAATACATTTAACACTAGTTTCTTAACCTCCGCCTTAACTAAATTGTGCGAAATAGACAATGAATAATGGTCAGCCAAGGTCATTAAATCACTTTTACGACACTTATTAAACACCTCCCACGACGGGTTATCCAAAAAGGATTGTACATCAAAAGTAGCCATGGTAAACTACTACACCAAACACAAGAGCCAACAAATAGCTAATGCTATGACGCTCAACACTGAACTAACCACAAACTAAACTAGTCACCCTTTTCTCACAACCCACCATCACACCTCAATCACAAATCACAGAGAGCTCAGTGCAGCAGGGTTCAGTGGGTTTAATGGGATCCCGGATGAGTCCCCATTATGTTACGCACGCCTCTAGAAAGAGGGAACGCAACACCCTGCTACAACTTAACTCTCCGTGCTGTGAAAGAGGTATGGAAGTGTAGGCGTGAGCAAGGATGACACAAAGGCAGAGAATACCGTTAACAGGGAATTTATTCCTTCACGCGGTAAGGTTGGGGAAAAGGGGCTGGACGGAACCAAAGTAAAGAAACTAAATATCAAAACCCCCTCTCCTACCTTACCTGCCTACCCACTACTTACCTAACTAGCACCACCTGGTGCACTAACCAAAATACAGGGGATGGTCCGCCCAACAACAGCCCATCTGTAAATAGCCCATCTGTAAATAGCACATCCAACTGCCTACCTCATCCCCATGTTTTTATTTACTTTTTTGCTCTTTTGCACACCAGTATTTCTACTTGCACATCATCATCTGCACATCTATCACTCCAGTGTTAATTTGCTAAATTGTAATTACTTCACTACTACGGCCTATTTATTGCCTTACCTCCTTACTCCATTTGCACAACTGTATATAGATTTTTCTATTGGGTTATTGACTGTATGCTTGTTTATCCCATGTGTAACTCTGTGTTGTTTGTGTCGCACTGCTTTGCTTTATCTTGGCCAGGTCGCAGTTGTAAATGAGAACTTGTTCTCAACTGGCCTACCTGCTTAAATAAAGGTGAAAAACAAAATGAAATAAAAAATACATTTAAAAAATCATAACTTTATTGACAACACCCAAATGGATACTGTCATTAACTCGGTTCTTAATACTGTAGCAAACATTATATTAAGCAGGACATTCAAACGAGCTTTACAATTATAATCCAAAGTAGTGTGAAATGCACTCATAAGCAACCTGGAAATGGAAGTTACTTCCCTGAGTTTTCCCCCATTCAGAATACATTGTGAAAAACTAAAATCTTTGCTCACCATTTTTGCTCCAGGCAGATATACTACATCCATAACTAGTGGTTTCCTCATTAGCAGATATACTACATCCATAACTAGTGGTTTCCTCATTACCAGATATACTACATCCATAACTAGTGGTTTCCTCATTACCAGATATACTACATCCATAACTAGTGGTTTCCTCATTACCAGATATACTACATCCATAACTAGTGGTTTCCTCATTACCAGATATACTACATCCATAACTAGTGGTTTCCTCATGACCAGATATACTACATCCATAACTAGTGGTTTCCTCATGACCAGATATACTACATCCATAACTAGTGGTTTCCTCATTACCAGATATACTACATCCATAACTAGTGGTTTCCTCATTACCAGATATACTACATCCATAACTAGTGGTTTCCTCATTACCAGATATACTACATCCATAACTAGTGGTTTCCTCATTACCAGATATACTACATCCATAACTAGTGGTTTCCTCATTAGCAGATATACTACATCCATAACTAGTGGTTTCCTCATTACCAGATATACTACATCCATAACTAGTGGTTTACTCATTACCAGATATACTACATCCATAACTAGTGGTTTCCTCATTACCAGATATACTACATCCATAACTAGTGGTTTCCTCATTACCAGATATACTACATCCATAACTAGTGGTTTCCTCATTAGCAGATATACTACATCCATAACTAGTGGTTTCCTCATTACCAGATATACTACATCCATAACTGGTGGTTTCCTCATTAGAATGGAGGTGTTTCTACAACCAAATTGCGTGTGCATCGCTGCGATTTTAGCAAACACAGAAAGGGGCCTATATTGGAGGCCAAAAGTCATCTGGCACACTGCTTAGGTCTTGACTGTTGTACAACTTCATGGGTACTCTCTGGTCATCCCTTTTTATCTCAAATAAACAGTGGATTTCTGCTGTTGTGGGCCTTTAACCATCTGTATGACTTTGTTGTTCACACAGGAGAGAGACGGGACTATCGTGGATCCTCTGGGGAGCCTCAACAACCTCATGATGCTGACGAGGCAGAGAAGAGTCTCTCCAGATCAGAACACCTCAAGAAACACCTGCAGACATCCACAGGGAAGAAATCTCACTGCTGCTCTGACTGTGGGAAAAGATTCACCTCATCAGAAAAACTTAAAATACATCAAAGAATTCACACTGAAGAGAAACCTTTTGGCTGTTCTCAATGTGGGAAGAGTTTTACCAAGTCAAGAAGGCTGATATCACATCAGAGAACACACACAAGAGAGAAAGCTTTTAGCTGTAATCAATGTGGAAGGAGTTATGCCCTGTTAGGTAGCCTGACAGCACATCAGAGAACACACACAGGAGAGAAACCTTTTAGCTGTACTCAATGTGGAAGGAGTTATGCCCTGTTAGGTAGCCTGATATCACATCAGAGAACACACACAGGAGAGAAACCTTTTAGCTGTAATCAATGTGGAAGGAGTTATGCCCTGTTAGGTAGCCTGACAGCACATCAGAGAACACACACAGGAGAGAAACCTTTTAGCTGTACTCAATGTGGGAAGAGTTTTTTTCGTTCTAGCTGTCTGAATAGACACCAGAAAACACACACAGGAGAGAAACCTTTTAACTGTAATCAATGTGGGAAGAGTTTTACCCAGTCAAGAAGCCTGATATCACATCAGAGAATGCACACAGGAGAGAAACCATATAGCTGTACTCAATGTGGGAAGAGTTTTTTTCGTTCTAGCAATCTGAAGGTACACCATAGAACACACAGGAGAGATACGAGAGAAATCATATAGCTGTACTCAATGTGGGAAGAGTTTTTTTCGTTCTAGCAGTCTGAAGATACACCATAGAACACACACAGGAGAGAAACCTTTTAGCTGTACTCAATGTGGGAAGAGTTTTTTTCATTCTAGCTGTCTGAAGAGACACCAGAAAACACACACAGGAGAGAAACCTTTTAGCTGTACTCAATGTGGAAAGAGTTTTACCCAGTCAAGAAGCCTGATATCACACCAGAGAACACACACAGGAGAGAAACCTTTTAGCTGTGATCAATGTGGGAAGAGTTTTACTACATCTGGCCAGCTGACTATACACCAGAGAACACACACAGGAGAGAAACCTTATAGCTGTGATCAATGTGGGAAGAGATACTCTAGTAAAAGACCTCTGATTAAACATCAGAAAATACATGAAGGAGTTGTTTCATGATATCAATGAATTAATGTCACAATGTAGAATGTTTTAACATTGTAGTAGGAGTATTTTAATGATGTCACAATGTAGAACCCTAAACGTTTGTCCCCTGTTCTATTGATTTCAACATGATATGGATATTAGCCTCAGGGGGAAAATCCAGGCTCTGAAATGGAAGAGTTACTATTTATGAGATTTAATAAAAGTGACAAAAAAATGTATTACACTTACCATGTTGGTGACCCACTTGAATCAAAATGCAACACTTCAAAATGTTTAGGTTGTCAATTTATCACAAACTGTTTCTACATATTGGTTAGTGATTTGGACACGTTAAAACTGTGTTTTGACATTGCACTATTCTCATTTAGCAAAATGTAATTGAAAAGACGTTGAAAATAAGACTAAAAGTCCAATATATGTTCGGTTGTAGTTGAAAGTGAAAGTTGAGAAGATGTCTTTTCTGGTCGTTTTTTCAATGACTTGAAAACAGCTTCATTTCAACGTACTTGCAGCCTATACACATGGACGCAGTATAATAAATTTGTCTATAATCAATTTTATTAACAATCCTACATCACTCCAGTATTTTTTTACAACATTCAAGTGCTAATTGTCTTTATTCCACTACTGAAGAAGCAGGACTCAAATCACCTCATATTTAAAAAAAATGTATGAAATGTAAACATTTTTTTTAAATGAAATGTATGCATTCACTACTGTAAGTCGCTCTGGATAAGAGCGTCTGCTAAATGACTAAAATGTAAAATGTAACAAATTTCAAACATTCAGCCTGAGAAAATCAGATTTTTTTTATTATTTCATGCCTCACCATTAGGTTCATTATTGTCAATATGTATTAACAAAGGGGTGTACATTTGGTTTTGATATTTCATATTTACAATTCATGTAATACTTATTCATGCAACCAACTGACAATTTTTGGGTACAATTATATTGACATTGTTGCCGTGTTTTTAGAATGTCAGGGTTCATTCTCAGATGTGCCAACCCAAATGTACTAGAGCATGACATTGGGGACTGGGCCCTGATCCAACAACATGCCTATCTAGTGAACCCTGAAAAGAGAGAGAAGCTCTGCAGTGAGGTGGAAAGTTACTACGGATGTTTGCAGGAGTTTCCTCTTGAAATCAGACGTCTGTGGTGAGGACAACTTGGTTGCTGATTGTCTCAAGGGTGGGCAGTTAAAAAGTTTTGTTTTTAGCCAGTGCGTTGCCATGGATCACAATTTATTTTGACTGGACTTTTTTCCGTATTGGAGATGAGTTTTGTTTGGGCTCGTTCCAAGGTGACGAGAGTTCTAGAAGCTAGTGAGTTTTAGGAAGACGAGAGTTCTAGAAGCTAGTGAGTTTTAGGAAGACGAGAGTTCTAGAAGCTAGTGAGTTTTAGGAAGACGAGAGTTCTAGAAGCTAGTGAGTTTTAGGAAGATGAGAGTTCTAGAAGCTAGTGAGTTTTAGGAAAATATTTTTTCATTTGTTTTTAATTGTTGACAGCAAGTAGACATCATGTTCATATTGTAGAAGGTGCTTCAGTTGATTATAATTTCAAAATGAGTTTTAGGATTCTAGAAAGAAAAAGGAGAACTAATAAGATTGTATATTATTATTTAGAAATATGTGTTTTTTCTTGTTTTTAATTGTTGACAGGAGGTGAAGCATTTTATTTGATTTTAATATGAAATGGAAGTTGTTTTCTGTTGGTGGTGAGAACTTGTCCAACAAAAATAGAGGATATATTTGTTGTGTTACAGGCTTTGGTTTTTCCATTTATGTTTTGAGGTTGGACTTTAGCACGTCTAGCTCGTTAGCACTGTGAGGGAAATTTCTGTTAAACCTTACTAATGCATGTGCAGTAAAATATAATTGTTTAAGCCGAGGCATTGGGATTGAGATAGGTTCTTTACCAAACTCCTATAACATAGAAAAGTGTGTTGATAGAGGCCTGTTCTAACTGTTCTGGGTGTGTAGAATGAACCCATGATGTTCTAACTGTTCTGGGTGTGTAGAATGAACCCATGATGTTCTGGGTGTGTAGAATGAACCCATGATGTTCTAACTGTTCTGGGTGTGTAGAATGAACCCATGATGTTCTAACTGTTCTGGGTGTGTAGAATGAACCCATGATGTTCTAACTGTTCTGGGTGTGTAGAATGAACCCATGATGTTCTAACTGTTCTGGGTGTGTAGAATGAACCCATGATGTTCTAACTGTTCTGGGTGTGTAGAATGAACCCATGATGTTCTAACTGTTCTGGGTGTGTAGAATGAACCCATGATGTTCTAACTGTTCTGGGTGTGTAGAATGAACCCATGATGTTCTAACTGTTCTGGGTGTGTAGAATGAACCCATGATGTTCTAACTGTTCTGGGTGTGTAGAATGAACCCATGATGTTCTAACTGTTCTGGGTGTGTAGAATGAACCCATGATGTTCTAACTGTTCTGGGTGTGTAGAATGAACCCATGATGTTCTAACTGTTCTGGGTGTGTAGAATGAACCCATGATGTTCTAACTGTTCTGGGTGTGTAGAATGAACCCATGATGTTCTAACTGTTCTGGGTGTGTAGAATGAACCCATGATGTTCTAACTGTTCTGGGTGTGTAGAATGAACCCATGATGTTCGGACTGTCAGCCAAGAATATGACAGAAACTGACTGGTTCCTCTTGATCCTCCACAGAGTAAAGGTTATATCCTGCACACCAGTAACACAGCTATTGTTCTGGAGCCTGTTTCTGGGGAAGGATTGTGGTGGAGAAATCAGAATTAGCTAAGGAACATAGATAATTAAGATGTCTTATCTGCAGAATATGCTGATATGAACTATTGACCTCTTGCTATTAGAATGTCTCCTTTCTAACTCTGGTGTTGGCAGCTGCACTTCCTCCCTCAAATGGGCCTCAGTCACCTTGGGTCCAGAGAGGGGAGAATTCAGGCTTATCGATCACATGTCCCTGTTGCTAGGCAGAATATCAGCATCTATCACATGTCCCTGTTGCTAGGCAGAATATCAGCATCTATCACATGTCCCTGTTGCTAGGCAGAATATCAGCAGGGAGGCAAAGGAGATCAGAAGGAAACATTGTTTCCATGTGAACTGTGTGTTTATTACAAACCATGTGAAGGGATGGCGTGAGTAATGGGGAACCAATCACTTGTCTCCACAGTGTCTGTGCGTCAGTCACCTCCTCCTAGGGGGAGATTGTATTTGGGGCCCAAGGTCTGGCACAGGATGTGTTGGTGTTTGGAACCATTGTATGTCGTCTCTGAAGTTGCACCTATCCTGAGATAGTATATAACCCAGAAGCCTCCTTGTTATAACAAGTCTTTTAATAAAAGTAAAACCTTGATTATTAATTTAGAGCCTCCTCATTATTGATTAAGGGTAGAATTCCCACCACAGCACGCCTGGCCCGTTAGCACGCCTGGCCCGTTAGCACGCCTGGCCCGTTAGCACGCCTGGCCCGTTAGCACGCCTGGCCCGTTAGCACGCCTGGCCCGTTAGCACCGTTAGCACGTCTAGCTCGTTAGCACGTAGGACGCACTGATTGGTGTCACCTCGTTAGTCAGTATGTGTTACACCTGTGCTGGCTTGTCCATCTCGTTAGGGTTGGATGTTGCATCCAATTGTTAAAATTTTAATCAATGAATTTTCCTTAGAATGCTCATTAGTCTTTCAGTTATTATTCTGTTTTTTATCCTCTTATGTAAATATTTCTATTTTCGTCGTTTTTTTTTTTTTTTTTTTTCCTGTGAAGCCTTTGTGTTGCATCCATGTCTGAAATGTGCTGTATAAATAAAGCTTGATTTGATTTGAACGTATTGTAAAACAAATGAACCCAATGACCGACCAATCAACAGACTCTTGCAAAACCAATGAACAAATATGTGCAAAAGCAACACATATCTTGGTCCATCTTAGAATGAAAAACAGTATATATTCAGTATATCTTCCACTATGTCAAAATAGTGCTGGTATGTAAGTTTAGTATCACTTTTCAACCAACCCAGTTCATTTGTTGAAAATGAAAAATGTTGAAATCAACAATATGTTAAAGGATTCAACTACTGGAAACTGAAACAAACAATTGGATCAAACAGATCAATCCTACTGGACATTGGGTTTGATTCAGACCCTGCCAGCATGGCCAGAGATGTAACTTATAACCACAGAACCACCCCAGACCTTTCATGCCTAAAAACACCTAAGTATTAGATTTACTGCCATGGTCTAGTATGTCACCGCATCAGACACCAGTCACAATGCTGGCTGAGGTACGAGTAAAACATGACATATTATTTCCTAACCATTCACAATGCTGGCTGAGGTACGAGTAAAACATGACGTATTATTTCCTAACCATTCACAATGCTGGCTGAGGTACGAGTAAAACATGACGTATTATTTCCTAACCATTCACAATGCTGGCTGAGGTACGAGTAAAACATGACATATTATTTCCTAACCATTCACAATGCTGGCTGAGGTACTAGTAAAACATGACATATTATTTCCTAACCATTCACAATGCTGGCTGAGGTACGAGTAAAACATGACATATTATTTCCTAACCATTCACAATGCTGGCTGAGGTACGAATAAAACATGACATATTATTTCCTAACCATTCACAATGCTGGCTGAGGTACGAGTAAAACATGACATATTATTTCCTAACCATTCACAATGCTGGCTGAGGTACGAATAAAACATGACATATTAAGTAATATGTAAAATAAATGTGCAAAAATGTAAAAAAAACTGTTTTTGGTTTTTCATTATGGGGTATTGTGTGTAGATTGTGATGTATTGTGTTGTCATTATGGGGTATTGTGATGTCATTATGGGGTATTGTGATGTCATTATGGGGTATTGTGTGTAGATTGATGAGGGGAAAAATTATTACATTTTAGAATATGGCTGTAACGTAACAAAATGTGGAAAAAGTGAAGGGGTCTGAATACTTAGCGAATGCACTGTATATCACTGGCAGAGTTGTCTACCATTGGCAGTTTTGTACACAGTCACGTGATACAGAAAAGTCCAATCTTAGCAGAGTACATGGGAGGCACTATAATGTGTGTCTGCAGGTTTCTATCTGGTCAAAACCACTGATACAGGAGCCCCTCCACCCTCTGGTGGGATGGATCATGTCTACAGAGAAACCTAGATTCAAATACTTAGATGTGTGTGTATTGGGTATATGTTGTGAAATTGTTAGATATTACTTGATAGATATTACTGCACTGTCGCAGCTAGAAACACAAGCATTTCGCTACACCCACAATAATATCTGCTAAACATGTGTATGTGACCAATAAAATGTGATTTGATTTGAAATAAACGTCCTATTTAACAAAGGTGCTTTTGGCTGGGGTCAAAATGACTCCAAAGGATTTGAATTAAAAGTCAATTTTGATACAGAAACACTAAACCATGATTTAAATTTATTAAGAACAAGTTGTTTGACAAAGTCATTAAAAATTGGAATAATTGAATGAACCACATTTTGGCTATGATAAAATATATGCCTCTGGGGTCAAAATGATCCATGTCAGAAGTATGGTTCAATGAAAATATGTAGTGGGTGTAAAGTTTGTATTAAATTCTAACTCATTAAAAACGAATCAATCAACACATGCTTCTCTTTGACCGACTTAATATAATAATCAACTTTCCTGAAATAAATGAAAAATAAACGTTTGGTTCCTCAACTGCGTTGCCCAGTCCAGTCAGCAGATGGCGATGTGCGTCTTTTAGGTTCAGGCGATGCTGCCAGTGTGACGTATAATCTAGTGGACGGGACGCTCCTTCAACAACAACAACTAGTCAGACACCTCGGTAGCTTTCTAGCAAACATAGCTACAACATTCACGCTCTTTACACTGGTTTGGTGTATATTTGTCGCTGTGTATTAAACACACTTCTGTCGTATGTACTTGTTGGCCCGTTTAATTATATATTTACGTTGTTTGTCAGCTAGCTGGTTTGCTAAGTTAGCTTAGAACTAGGCTAGTCGCTAATGCCAGCTAGCTAACATACTGACCATGAGTTCACGAAGCTACTCTCCTCCTACAGTAAAACAAGAAGTAGAGGATGAGGCTGTTACCGTGAAAGAAGAAGAGAAAGACGTTTCAGTGAAAGAAGAGGAAGACGCGTTCAGAGTGAAAGAGGAGAAGGATGTTACAGTAAAAGAAGAGGAGGAAGAGAAAGAGGAGGCAGTTTTTGGAGTGAAAGAGGAGGAGGGGGAGATGACTGTCACATTGGAGGAAGAAGAGGAGGTTGGAGATCTGTTTAACACCAGTAAGTACCGTCTCTGCTGTCGTTGAACCAATATGCAGTAAAGGGGTTCTACACTTTAATGTTGTTCTGTAGGAATGGCTGAAGCTACACTGTAACGTGTAGAACATCAAGAGTGGACCATCAACAAAACGTTAACAATTGATCAAATGCATCCAATGACAATGCCTGAAATACTGTAGTCCTCAATATCTCCTATTAGATTAGCCCAAGATGTTCTCTTAAAGGGGCCATCAGCAGTTGTTACATCCATTTAGGGACTTATACATTAATGATATGTACCCATCTGTTTCTTGAAGAATTCACTTATAAATGCCTCATGAGCTTAGTTCAACTGTCGTACCCCATCAGAACCCAAAATATAAGCTTTTTTTTTACTCCAATGTTTGTCAGTAAATATAACAAACATTGTATATCCTCAAAACATGGTTAAAACTAGAATGTTGATATTATGGATGGTTGCATTTCTCCAGCCCCATCCCTCAACTTTTTACTGAAACAGGCAGGGAGGACGCTTTGTTATTGTTTCTACTGCTGATTGCTGCCCCCGTTACTCCTCAAGGTCCAAGGACTGTATGTTATTTTCAGAGGTAGACTGGCTCTGGCAGCTAAAATAGTAAAATATTCCATCTAAATGTGAATCGATTCTCAATTGCGATACGTTTCTAGAAACATAAATTGCTGTACTTTCATATCAATTCAGAATAATTTCACACAATACTTAAATATCACATCAAAATTATTTGAAATAATACTTTCATATCACATCAATTATTTCAAATACTTTCACATCAAAATTATTTCAAATAATACTTTCATATCACATCAAAGTTATTTAAAATACTTTCACATCAAAATAATTTCACACAATACTTTCATATCACATCAAAATAGGTAACCAGTCGCGATGCCCCAAACATTGAATGCAAATCATTTTATAACATTTTTGACATGTGTTTTTCTGGATTTTTTTGTTGTTATTCTGTCTCTCACTGTTCAAATAAACCTACTATTAAAATTATAGACTGATCATTTCTTTGTCAGTGGGCAAACGTACAAAATCAGCAGGGGATCAAATACTTTTTTCCCTCACTGTAACTCCCAATCACGGCCAGTTGTGACACAGCCTGGACTCGAACCAGGGTGTCTGTAGTGACGCCTCAAGCACTGAGATACAGTGTTTTAGACCGCTGCGCCACTCAGAGGCCCCAACATCATGTTCTAGTGCTGTCCCCACCTAAAATACATCTTGGTCAACCAAGAGTTGTCTGTTCTTTCTACCAATCGATTGGTTGAAATGTTATGTATATTTTTCCATATATAGACACAACCCATGTGTTTTAATAAAATCAACTATATGTACTGAACTGGTCTGATGCTTTAAGCACACTGTTTGACCAAATAATTAAGACACACAAATGACTCGAGGGATGACTCGAACCTTTTCCATTTCGAGTGGCAATTTATCTGACCATTTCTACTGATCTGGTGCCATTTAGGATTTTCATATGCACATTTTCATGGAAGATTTTAAAATCATTGTCTGTGATTAATCTACATTCTATCTAAAAGAAAATTATACAAATCTAAAAGGAATTTTTATTGCCAACTATGTAAAAATAACCTACATAAAGCCAACAAATAAAAACATTGCAGCCTGCAGGTAATAAATATCCTATAAATCACTTTGGCTGCACATGGCCTGTCTACAACGAACTTAAAACATATCAACTATCAACTGGGTCCTCCTAAACTTGTGATAGCAAGCTTGCAACATTGTATAAAATATTCTGGGCCCTCAGAGTTTCCCGGCCAGTGAGTTTGGGACAGACACAGCTGTAGGCTATTTGTTCAAAGGATAAGAAGTAATCAGGTATTTTATGACATTTCCACTGGATCAGAGCATTACATTTGTCCCTTTAATGCTGAGTGGTTATCGAAAAGATTGAGAGCTGGAAATATATTTTTTAAATACTTTGAGGAACTATTCTCATTTGCAATTGATTTTGATTAGACTTTGTTTACTTGCTTTTTGATGTGAAGAAAAAAATTACTGTTATTGTTTGTTAAACACTTAGTGTACAAACCCTCATTGTCAGGCTGATGGAAAAGCTAGCCAAGGAGCATTTTACTGGTTGAAGTGTTTTTTAAGTATAAAGCAGTTGATTTGCGACAATAACACAAACATATTAAGCAGGAGATTCAAGCGAGCCTTACAATTATAATCCAAAAGTAATGTGAAATGCACTCATAAGCAACCTGCAAATGGAGGCTATTTTTGCTGTCAGCCTATGAGAACTCCCCTGAGTTTTCCCCCACGGTGGTGAATTAGTAAATAGACACAGAGCTTAATGTGAGTTTCCTTGAGTAGCACTCCTGATCTTGTGCTAAAATCTTTGCTCACCATTTTTGCTCCATGCAGATATACTACATCCATAACTAGTGGTTTCCTCATTACCAGATATACTACATCCGTAACTAGTGGTTTCCTTATTACCAGATATACTACATCCATAACTAGTGGTTTCCTCATTACCAGATATACTACATCCATAACTAGTGGTTTCCTCATTACCAGATATACTACATCCATAACTAGTGGTTTCCTCATTACCAGATATACTACATCCATAACTAGTGGTTTCCTCATTACCAGATATACTACATCCATAACTAGTGGTTTCCTCATTACCAGATATACTACATCCATAACTAGTGGTTTCCTCATTACCAGATATACTACATCCATAACTAGTGGTTTCCTCATTAGCAGATATACTACATCCATAACTAGTGGTTTCCTCATTACCAGATATACTACATCCATAACTAGCCGTTTCCTCATTAGCAGGGATGAGTTTCTGCAACCAAATTGTGTGCTTTGCCCTCGTGCCGCAATTTTAGCAAACACAGAATGGGGCCTATATTGGAGACCAAAGTCGTCTGGCACATTGCTTAGGGTTTCAACAACTTTAATAATTTCTTTCTAGCCTACAATCATCGGTTTTACTACTAATGTGAAAACAAGACTAAAGATGACTATTCTTGCTCATTTTAAGACAATTGTTAAATCATTTTAACATTCATTACAGATGTCAGTTGTTGTACATCATGGCTACACTGTTGGCATCACCTTATACAGTGGATTACTGCTGTTGTGGGCCTTTAATCATCTGTCTAACTTTGTTGTTCACACAGGAGAGATACTTCACTATCGTGGATCCTCTGGGGAGCCTCAACAACCTCATGATGCTGACGAGGCAGAGAAGAGTCTCTCCAGATCAGAACTCCTCAAGAAACACCAGCAGAGACCCACAGGGAAGAAAACTCACTGCTGCTCTGACTGTGGGAAGAGATTCACCTCCTCATCAGGCATTAAAATTCATCAGAGAATCCACACAGGAGAGAAACCTTATAGCTGTACTCAATGTGGGAAGAGTTTTGTT
This sequence comes from Salmo salar, assembly GCF_965601325.2. Lineage (NCBI taxonomy): Eukaryota > Metazoa > Chordata > Actinopteri > Salmoniformes > Salmonidae > Salmo > Salmo salar. The sequence continues at coordinate 848,963 of NW_027675309.1, read as the reverse complement.
TCATCTACTGGTCTGACAGTACACCAGAGAATCCACACAGGAGAGAAACCTTATAGCTGTACTCAATGTGGGAAGAGTTTTGTTTCATCTACTGGTCTGACAGTACACCAGAGAATCCACACAGGAGAGAAGTCTTTTAGCTGTGATCAATGTGGGAAGAGTGTTACTATGTATAGAAATCTTACTCTACACCAGAGAATCCACACAGGAGAGAAATCGTATAGCTGTGATCAATGTGGGAATTGTTTTGCTAGATCTAGCAGTCTGATTCGACACCAGAGAATACACACAGGAGAGAAAGTTTATAGCTGTAATCAATGTGGGAAGAGTTTTGTTTCATCTGGCGATCTGACAGTTCACCAGAGAATACACACAGGACCGAAATCTTATAGCTGTACTCAATGTGGGAAGAGTTTTAGTCATTCAACCAGCCTGATATCACACCAGAGAATACACACAGGAGAGAAATCTTTTAGCTGTACTCAATGTGGGAAGAGTTTTACTCAGCTAAGAAACCTGATATCACACCAGAGAACACACACAGGAGAGAAACCTTATAGCTGTACTCAATGTGGGAAGAGTTTTGCTAGATCTAGCAGTCTGATTCAACACCAGAGAATACACACAGGAGAGAAATTTTATAGCTGTACTCAATGTGGGAAGAGTTTAAGTCATTCAAGCAGCCTGATATCACACCGGAGAACACACACAGGAGAGAAACCGTATAGTTGTACTCAATGTGGGAAGAGTTTTAGTCATTCAACCAGCCTGATATCACACCAGAGAACACACACAGGAGAGAAACCATATAGCTGTACTCAACGTGGGAAGAGTTTTAGTCATTCAAGCAGCCTGATATCACACCAGAGAACACACACAGGAGAGAAATCATATAGCTGTACTCAATGTGGGAAGAGTTTTGGTCATTCAACCAGCCTGATATCACACCAGAGAACACACACAGGAGAGAAACCATATAGCTGTACTCAATGTGGGAAGAGTTTTAGTCATTCAACCAGCCTGATAGCACACCAGAGAACACACACATGAGAGAACTCATAGCTGTAATCAATGTTGGAAGAGTTTTGTTTCATCTACTGGTCTGACAGTACACCAGAGAACACACACAGGAGAGAAAACGTATAGCTCTAATCGATGTGGGAAGAGTTTTACTAAGTCAAACAGCCTGGTACAACACAGAGAACACACACAGGAGAGAAATCTCAAAGCAGATCTCAGATCAAATATCAGAAAATACATACATGAAGGAGTTGTTTCATGATATCAATGAATTAATGGCACAATGTAGAATGTTAACATTGTTGTAGGAGATTTTAATAATTTCACAATGTAGAAGCATAAATGTTTGCCCCTTTATCAATTGATTTCAACAGGATTTGGATATTAGCCTCAGAGGAAAATCCAGGCTCTGAATTGAACGTTTTTTTTGTGTGTGTTTAGTTGTGTTACACTTACCACGTTGGTGACCCACTTGAATCAAAATGCAACACTTCAAAATGTAGCTAGCTGTTTTCTACAAATTCTCCTCTAACCAGGGATGTACACACGTTACGGATACAGGTATCCTGTGTGTGTATCCAGTATGTGTGTTTCTTTTCTTTCCTTCTCCCCTCACAGGTGACAATCATCACTCCCCAATCAGTCATCAATCAGTCCCCAATCAGAAGACACCTGCTCCCTTTCCTCACCCAATCACAGCCCCTTTCCCTTGGTTTAAAAACCCCAGTCTCTAGCTCATTATCACTCTGTGTTCAATCTCTCTCTGTGAGATCAATCTTTGTGTCATTCTTTCAATCGCTCTTTGTATGCTCTCTCTCCCATCTCTTTTGTTTTTCTTTCACCCCACATGTCCCATTTGTCCGGTACCTGCGAGTATTGTTTTGTTTGACTTGTTTGTTTGGTGGGAAAAGGGGGTAAGAAGACCAGTCGCCCAACATTACCCGTAGGAAAACAGTGTCTAAATACACTAGTTAGAACTGGGCGGACCACCCCCTGTATTTTTGGTTAGTTAGCTAGCTGTTGTTGAAATAGGCTAGTCTAGCTTAGGGGTGGTTTTGGATTATTGTTTCTTTGCTTGGGTCCCGCTCAGCCCCTTTTCTCACCCCCCCCCCCCCCCCCCTTACCATGTGTTTAAACAATAAACCTTTAGTGTTTGACGGTAGATTTCAGTTGTCTATGGTTTTTGTTCTCACTGTTACTTTTCACTATTATAATTTGCATGATTTATTTACATTTACATCATTTAGCAGATGCTCTTATCCAGAGCGACTTACAGTAGTGAATGCATACATTTCATACATTATTTTTTTTTTTTTCTCCCCCCGTGCTGACCCCCCGTGGGAATCGAACCCACAACCCTGGTGTTGCAAACACCATGCTCTACCAACTGAGCCACAGGGTCTCAGTTCCATCTCCCCTAGACTGCAGGGCCAAAGGGATTCGTAACAACACATTATTCCTAGATTCCGTGTGGTTTTTGAGCTGTTAATTTTAACAGGACGTGCAACCTCATCTCCCTCCTCTCACACAATTGATTTCAACATGATATCGATCGAGTTATGACAAATAAGTGTTGTGTTCCTTTGTTTAGGGACCCCTACATTTAAATGCATCACTCCAAAATGTAGCTGACTGTCTTCTGCAGGTTGTTCTCTAACCAGTGAGGTGAAATATATCTCCATTTCCATGTGTTTTTTGTTTTGTTGTGTTAGTTTCAAGAGCAGGTTCAACCTGATTTCCCCCCAAATGGATATAAGATTTGTGTTTTGCGTTTAGCTAGTGCGTTGCTATGGATCTTTATTTATTTTGACTGCACGTTTTTCCGTATTGGAGATGAGTTTTGTTTGGGCTCGTTCCAAGGAGACGAGAGTTCCAGAAGCTAGTGAGTTTTAGGAAGACGAGAGTTCTAGAAGCTAGTGAGTTTTAGGAAGACGAGAGTTCTAGAAGCTAGTGAGTTTTAGGATTCTATAGAAAGAAGAGAAAAAGGAGAAAAAAATATTTCAATTGTATATTATTATTTAGAAATAAGTGTGTTTTTAATTGTTGACAGGAGGTGAAGCATTTTAGTTGAGAAACCATATAGCTGTGATCAATGTGGAAAGAGTTTTTCTCGGCAATACAGCCTGATAGTACACCAGCGGACACACACAGGAGAGAAACCTTATAGCTGTGATCAATGTGGGAAGAGTTTTACTACATCTGGCAATCTAACTATACACCAGAGAACACACACAGGAGAGAAACCTTATATTTGTGACCAATGTGGGAAGAGTTTTTCTACATCTAGCAATCTAACTATACACCAGAGAACACACACAGGAGAGAAACTTTATAGCTGTAGTCAGTGTGGGAAGCGTTTTGCTTGGCTAAACAACCTAATATCACACCAGAGAAGACACACAGGAGAGAAAGCTTATAGCTGTGACCAATGTGGAAAGAGTTTCGGTACATCTGGCTGTCTGACAAAACACAAGAGAACACACACAGGAGAGAAATCTCATAGCTGTAATCAATGTGGGAAGAGATACTCTAATAAAAAATCTCTGACTAAACATCAGAAAATACATGGAGTTGTTTCATGATATCAATGAAATAATGTAAAATGTTTTTAATATTGTGGAAGTATTTTAGTAACGACACAATATAGAATGTTTTAACATTGTAGTAGCAGTATTTTAAGGAATGAATGTAGAACCCTAAATGTTCAGTTGATATTAGCCTCAGTGGAAAGTAAAATCCAGGCTCTGAATTGAAAGAGTTACTATTTATGAGATGTAACAAAAAGTGACTAACAAAAATAGAGTTGTGTTACACTTACCACGTTGGTCACCCACTTGAATCAAAATGCAACACTTCAAAATGTTTAGGTTTTCAATATATCCCAAACTGTTTCTGCATATTGGTTATTGATTTGGACACGTTAAAACTGTGTTGTGACATTGCGCTATTCTCATTTAGCAAAATGTCATTCAAAAGACGTTGAAAATAAGACTATATATATGTTCGCTTGTAGTTCAAAGTGAAAGTTGAAAAGATGTATTTTCGGGTCGTTCTTTCAATGACTTGAAAACAACTTAATTTCAAGGTACTTGCAGCCTATACATAAGGACGCAGTGTAATAAATTGGTCTATAATAAAAAAAAATGTAACAATCTTACATCACTCCAGTATTTATTTACAACATCCAAGTGTTATATGTCTTTATTCCACTTCTGAAGAAGCAGGTCTCAAATCACCTCATATTTCAAACATTCAGCCTGACAAAAGATACGTGTTTTATTATTCCATGCCTCACCCTTAAGTTAATTATTGCCAATACATATTAACAAAGGGGTGTACATTTGCTTTTCATATTTCATATTTACAATTCATGTAACATTTAGACATCATAATTATTGATGTAACCATCATTATCCTGCTTTTAGAATATCAGGGTTCATTCTCAGATATGCCAACCCAAATGTACTGGAGCATGACATTGGGGACTGGGCCCCGATCCAACAACATGCCTATCGAGATATTGCAGGAGTTTGCTCTTGAAATCAGACATGACTAATACAATTTGATTTTTGTTTGGGCTTGTTCCAAGGGGACGAGAGTTCTAGAAGCTAGTGAGTTTTAGGAAGACGAGAGTTCTAGAAGCTAGTGAGTTTTAGGAAGACGAGAGTTCTAGAAGCTAGTGAGTTTTAGGATTCTATAGAAAGAAAAAGGAGAAAAATTATATGATTGTATATTATTATTTAGAAGTACGTTTTTTTTCTTGTTTTTAATTGTTGACAGCCAGTAGACACCATGTTTATATTGTAGAAGGTGAAGCATTGTAGTTGATTATAATGTGAAATGGAAGTTGTTTTCTGTTGGTGGTGAGCAAACTTGTCCAACAAAAATATAGGATATATTTGTTGTCATAAGGGGGAAGGTGCTACAGGCTTTGGTTTTTCCATTTATGTTTTGTGGTTGGACTTTAGCTTGTTATCACGTCTAGCTCGTTAGCACGTCTAGCTCGTTAGCACGTAGGACACACTGATTGGTGTCACCTCGTTAGTCAGTATGTGTTACACCTGTGCTGGCTTGTCCATCTCGTTAGTGGGAAGGTGTTTCACCTGAGCTGGTCCAGGTTCTATTTAAGAGTGTTTGGCCCAGTGCTCCAGTTGTCTTGATACATGTGGAGAGTCAACACCTTTAGTTGCTCCACCTTTTTGGTTTACTTCCTGTCTTTAAGTTTGGTGTGGGTTTTTCTTTTGTTTGTCTCTTCTTGGGCAGATTTAGTGGGTCTCATGGTGGGTGTCTTTTAGGTCCCAGTTGTTGTTACTAGTCAACTTTCAGTGGACACTGAGCGCAAAACACTGACAGGAGATTTACAATGTCTTTTGGGTGATAAAACCTAAAGAGACTGCATTCCAGAACATGAGTTAATGTTTCTGTTCTATATGGTACCAGGGAGAGATGACCCCAGGGCCAGACCCTGGTCTCTACACAAAGAGTACTGTTTTTACAGCAGATACTGTCTGCTGAGAATTGTAAGTATTTTTCATACAAATCTTAACCTTGTGACCCGTTCTATACATCTGTTGTTTGTGTAGGTTGAAAGGGGTGTATCTTGGCTATAAAAGACCTTTGTACTTTCATCTGGGGGTGATTCGTCGACCAGCCATCATTATTGTAGAACACTCAATTGATTAACTTTATATGTGTATGTTGTATTGACCTGCTCCCTAATTAATAAGTGAATAAAGATTTAGTTTTAGAATAACTCTGACTTGTGTGATAAGTTGGTCTCATTTGATTTTAAAGAAATTAACAACCACATTTGGCGATGGGGATGTGAATCTTGACTTGGTGACCGCTCCTGGTGACCTGGGTAAATGGTGCTCCAGGGATCCCTCTAACTTGGGATCTCAGGGAGACCACACTGCGGGAACAGAACAAATGGACCCACCTTTGATCTGAGAGGCAGCGAGCCGAGTATAGATGAGCATGAGATAGAAATGTGAAAATATTACTGCAGGTTAAAATATTGTTGAAAAACAACTCATTGATTAGGTTTGTTTGAGAATAGCATTGTATGACTGTGATATGAGAGTTGTGTGACTGAGTCTTAATCTGATGTTTGGATAGTAACAGAGATCTGTAGTTCCTCACAGAGATCTATAGTTCTTCATATAGAAATATGCTTAATCAGATGATTGACATTTTACATTTTAGTCATTTAGCAGATGTTCTTACCCAGAGCAACTTAGAGTAGTGAACGCATACATTTCATACATTTGTAATTTTTTTGTACTGGCCCCCCGTGGGAATCGAACACACAACCCTGGCGTTGCACACACCATGCTGGCGTTGCAAACACCATGCTCTACCAACTAACGTTATCTTGTGGTTCCGTTCCTTCACTGCCATCATAGAATATCACGGGGTGGTATTGAGAGGGGAATGATATTTTAGGAAGCAGCGGAAGGTCTATAGTTCCTGCGAGGCTTGATTTTGCCGTGGTCTCTGGGAGGTTAGAGAACCGTTGAGGATCCCATGGTCATTGTCCGGGAAACTAAAGTTTATTTTTGGTTCTGCTGGGAGGATGTTTGGAGAGATGCTTCGTTGCTATGGAGAGTCCCTGAAAAAGCAAATTGAATGGTTGTCGTGACTACCTGAATTTCTTATGTTTTATATGGATTCTGTGAATATATGAAAATATGATGAATTGTATGTGTGTATAATGATTAATAGAGATTTGATGAAGTAATACTGGGAATATAATTAGATACAATTTAAACAACCCATATGTAGATGAACGTAGGTTTTGAGTTGGAATCTTTAATGGATCATTTGATAAAGATGAGGTTTAAGCATTATTAAACTGTCTACAAAGTCTGGCCAGTTGTCTCAGAAACTGATGGGAGTGTGTCCACTTTAGGGTAAGTTGCCCTAAGGATGAAACTATAAAACGTCCGGGTACCTTAATTGAAATAAACTGCCCTTAAAACCTCGAGGATACCCTAGGATAGGGGGCGCCACAGCGCATTTTGAAAAAAAATCGTTCCCATTTTCAACGGCCTACTAATCAAACTCAGAAGCTAGGGCATGCATATACTTATTATATATGGATAGAAAACACCCTAAAGTTTCTAAAACTGTTTGAATGGTGTCTGTGAGTATAACAGAACTCAAATGGCAGTCAAAACCCCGAGACCGATTGAAACAGGAAGTGGAATTCAGAATTGTGGACTCGACTTCTCATCTTTCCCTATAAATCACACCGTTAACCATGGTTCAGTGAGCACTTCCTATTGCTTCCACTAGATGTCGCCAGTCTTTTCACAGTGGTTTGAGCCTTATACAGTCGAAACTCAGTGAATGAGACGCGTTGGAAATTGGTCACAGGGGATGGGCCATCACCATTATGATGCCGGCGGCCATGTCTACCCCCACCTTTGGAAACGGTTTGAAAGGCAATGAAATCATCCCCCTCGAATCTTATTGGCTCTCTTGGTGTTACAGGCCCTGAAGATTAATGTTTTACAACGTTTGACATGTTTGAACGAACCTAAATGGGAAAAAAACGTGTTATTTCGAAACGGCTGTGCCGCGCCCGGCAGAGTATTTGGATACAGCATTCAGACGCGCTAACAACAGAAAGCTAATGGAACATAAATGATGGACTTTTTCGACCGAAAATACATCTGTTGTGGACCTGGGATTCCTGGAAGTGCTTTCTGATGAAGACAACTAAAGGTAGGCGATTATTGACAATATTATACAAGATGAGATGTGACATGCGATTGTTCCAAGATGGCGCCGAGCTCTGTATATTAGCTCATTTTCTGAGTATCGCATCTCCTTTTATCGCAAAGTGTGATTACCCAGTAAAGTTAATTTAAAATCTGGTATGACAGGTGTTCTCAAGAGATATTCATCTATAAATGTTAGATTGACAATATAAATTTAAAAAATCGTTTTCGAATAGTAATTTAGGGAATTGTAGCATTGTTTCCCGGGACGCATTTGAGGGGAAAATAGTCAGTCAACGTTACGCGCCGATGTAAAATGCTGTTTTTATATATAAATATGACCACTTGCATCACAATTTACAAAAGAATGCATGTATTGTGTAACATGATGTCCTAGGTGTGTCATCTGATGAAGTTTGTAAAAGGTTAGTGCTGCATTTAGCTGTTTTTTTGGTTATTTGTGATGCATGTGGTTGGTCGGAAAATGGCTATGTTGCTGCTTTTTACGATGGACTCATCTAACATAATCTAATGATTTGCTTTTCCTGTAAAACCTTTTTGAAATCGGACGACGTGGGTCGATTCAGGAGAGGTGTATCTATAAAACAAAAAAAATATATATAATTTTTTTTTTTTTAATTATGATTTTTTTTAATGCTAATTGGCGATATGATTTTTCGCTGGATTTTGATCCCGCTAACGGGATCAGACGCTGAAGAAGAAAGCAGTTATGTTATAAATACAAGTTCAATCTGTACTTCAATGCACATCTGTTGTGCATTATAAAAACAGAGGAAGAAAGAGGAGGTGGTGAGAGAGGTGTAAAAGACAGAAAGGGAAAGAGGTAAGCACATAGGAGCAGGGAAGGCAGCACATGATTAATGAATCACAGTGCTACATAAATATTCTCTCAGTTCATCACAATTACATAATAGTGTCTCTCGTCGGCCCAAAGGTTCTTAAAAGCAGGTGAGGTGGCGATGATGGGACTGGGGGTTGGCATCCTCTCACATCAAAACATATCTGCAGACAAGAGACAGATGGAGAGAGAGAGAGCATGTTTAAACCTTGTGTTTTTATTTTTTATTCTAACATTGTTAGTCATCAATCAGGAGGTGAAATGTAAAACTGACCTTGGATCATTAACTCTGGGACTACTGCATCTCTGTCTGTATTTCAATGTAAAGCATCTCTTTAATAATACTTCCTGTATAATATAAACTGATCTGGGATCATTAACTCTGGGACTACTGCATCTATCTGTATTTCAATGTAAAGCATCTCTTTAATAATACTTCCTGTATAATATAAACTGACCTGGGATCATTAACTCTGGGACTACTGCATCTCCATCTGTATTTCAATGTAAAGCATCTCTTTAATAATACTTCCTGTTGACCTGACCAAGTGACCTCTCACCTCTGTTCATGCTGTGCCCTCTATGTAGCCAGTTCAGATGCAGGAGGGGTTCACAGACACAGTTGATATAACCTAGAGGATTTAGGGAGAAGAGGAGAGAGGGATGAAGTGAAGGAGAGAGACTGTTATTGAGAAAATAAGGTAGTTAAATCGACAGTGTTCACAGGAATCTGTGTGTGGCCTCACCTGGTGTCCACACCACACTAAGTGGCTGCAGAGTACTTTATGCTGAAAAACATGAACGGACACACGAGGACAAACAATGCAGCGTAGTTATAGAAATAATGAAGTGTCTTACTATTCTCCATGGTTGGCCCTCTTGCCTATTCTTTGAAGGTGGAAGGAGCCACAGTTATACACCTGAGCCTGTTTACTGCACAACACAATCCATCAATCCGATTGATACATGAGTGTGTAGGTGTGGGTTATAGGGTGTCTAATTGTTCTACATTTTTTCAATATGGGTGATTTAAAATAGTCTGTTTTGTTTTTGCACAGACATCACACCCTTACCTAAACAGCACCCTCACCTGAGAAGTAGAAATCAAAGGGAGAGAAACTGTGAATTGAATAACTGCAGTTGACATAGCTCAGTAAATGGAAGAATACTCTTATTGCAATGTGAATGGCTCTTAAAAGAGCCTTTGGTTGTGCATAGTGACGTCTATGGTGTTGCCAGGGAACAGCACCCTCTTTGAAGAAGTAGGAGGTGAAGATCTCCTGCACACGGATTGCCTCTCTTGCTGCGTTGTTGGACCCCATCCTTGAAACATCCTGCAGAGCAGCAGACTCCTCCTCTGGCACACGGCGGCGAGCTGCAGATCCCCTCCTGGTCCTCGTGTCCATCCTCATGAAGTTACGCAGGACACAGGTAGCCTTCACACACCTGAATTCCTCCAGGAGGCAGTCCCAGATGACCCTGGTCACCCAACCTTGCAGTGCCCTACACGGTAACTGTAGGCAACCGTTATGAAGGAATCTCCAGTTACAAGGTCTCTGTAGGAATATGGAAGACAATGTAATTATTAGACTGTTACATCACCAGGTCATTGTGGATTACTAAAGTATAATATCCCTGATAACAAATCATGATAACATTGGATTGATAAATGCATGGGCACACATATGTACATGTGTAGCATGTGACAATAACAGAATCATATCAAGGATGGCATCACAAATGAATACATAAATACCACTTGAAGCTTGAAGATGAGTTTGAATCATTTGAATCAGCTGTGCAGTGTGAAGGCAAAAACAACAATGTGCCCCTCTTTGAGTCCCCAGGACTGAGAACCACTGCTCTTCATTGGGACCTCTTCATATGTAGACTGGCTTTCATAGAGCTCTTTATCTGAGGACAGAAAACCTCACAAGAAACAGACTTCATTATAGTCAGATTACACCACACTGAATATTATGTTACTATTATCTCCGTCCTCACTTCTAGGGACAGGAACTACACAAAAGTACCTGCCCTATCCAGAATAGCCTCCTCTCTCACTGACAGCTGGGGCTGCTATCCTTTCACCCTCCTCCATGGCTGTTAGCTAGCTACCTACAAATGCATGTGGAGTTTGTTTTTTACAGTGATAAATACATCAAGATAGCTAGCTAATATGAAGTTAGGTAGATGGTGATATTTTATTCACTTAGCTATCTATCTATACAGTATGTGTAGTTGTCTAGATAGATAGCTAGCTCATTTAGCAGCTCATCTGAGTTAGCCTGCACTGTAGCTAGTTAGCTAATAATACATTGTTGTTTTTTTTACATTTTCAAAATCTATTTACTTACTTACTTGAATAGGTTCTCCCAGCCATGTGGACAATTGGAAACAGGGCAGCAAAGTTTGTTTGTCATCAGATAGTTTTAGAGGATATTACTATTGAACTACAGAAAAACAACTGGCTTTTGTGGCTCTCTCCAGGTAACCAGGACAATAAATCAGAGGAGTGACTGGGGGAGAGGTCTCCACACTCACACAATCCCCCACAGGTCTACTGTGAAACCTCACACCTTCACAATAGTGTTTGAGTCTATTACTCCAGAAAGTACACATGATTGGTCGCCCCCAGGTCCAGACAGTACCACCTGGAAAAGTATCCATGTCCAATTTGAATACATGTGAGGCAGCTCCCAATGGGACCAATCAGATTATACTCAGTCCTATACCGTGTATCCACCTATAACCTACACTGATAAACTACAATTGCATAGCTGTTACTGTGTAACTGCAATGTTGTTTTGACAGCTAAGCTAAAGTTATGTAATAACATAGTAACAAATGTACACTAAATGTAAAATGTTAACATTATGACTTTATATTCTCAAAATAAATATATTACATTTTGTAAAAGGAGGAATGTAATCGTAAAGCCACATAGCACTATTGGAGTGTACTCCACCTCCTGTTTTATAGATGTCATGCTGGCCTGACGAGGTACACATTGTGACACCTGATTGAAGGAGGAAAAATATTAGGACTGATTGAGCTATAGTTTTCAGAAGTGTTTCAATAGTTCTCAATAGCAATTTGCCAACTATTAAAACAAACACAAAAACATTTGCATATTTTTTTCACAAGAAGTATCAGAATAGAATAGCCAGTTTCATTTAGATAAGAGGACGTTAGATTTATAATTACCCATTTGTCTATGTCAGCGGACATCCCTGGCCAATAAAATATTTTTGAGATTGCATCTCTAGTTTTTTGCTTGCATGGAACACAACAAAGATGTTGTTGGCCTCCTCAGCAGCACAGACGACCTTTGTCCAGAAGGCACGGGAGGTGTCTTTGTACCTGCTGTACTATAGCTGTAACGGGTCCTATGTGTAGCTGGTGTAGAGAGTCAGGCGCAGGACAGCAGATATGAGTAATCAACGTACTTTTACTCAAAATGTCAAAAATACACAGTAAAAAATACACGCACACCATGACAGACCGAAAATACAATAAACAATCACTCACAAAACCCCATGGGGAAACAGAGGGTTAAATAATGAACCAGTAATTGTGGGAGAGAAATCAGGTGTGTAAAACAAAGACAAAACAAATGGAAAATGAAAAGTGGATCGGCGGTGGCTAGACGGCCGGTGACGTCTGTATATATTTTGATAAAGGTTAGATTCTATGAAACTATGACATTTAGATAAATCTCTCAGCCGTTTGGATTTGATAGTCAGCTATTTAGTCATATGCACAGGTGAGTGTAAACGATGCGTTATTAATCCCAATGTTAAATTAAATTATGTTTTAGGTTGTAACACTAGTAGATCTGACGTCACAAAAACGTTTTGCCAACTACAAATTAACACAACAACATCGAATTGACACGAGATTTGCTATTAAAAGGCTGATCTCTGAGGAAGATTGGGTGTAAACGACTCAACTCGGCCTTGTGTCATAACAGTTTCAAATTGCTATAAGACGATATAATAAATATTATAGTCATGGCGGTAGATAAGACAACGGGTTGATAGTTTTAGACCAATTAATAACGGAACAATCCACAGATAAAGTGGACTTGTAAATCTCGCCTTCGACAACAAAATCAATGGCCTTTTTCAGAAAAAAATGTTTTTTTCCCCTCCTTGGTCAAGCCCACGGGACAGCCACCATTGCTTTTGTAATTGACAAAGTTACTATCGGTTGCAGGATCCATTCTTCTGAAAACATCCGTTTTCCAAATGAAATCAATCAACTGTGTTGTAATAATCTGCAACGTTGTGACATTTCTGCCAGTTGTGTAATTTGGATAACCTTGCCTAATGTCAGTCATCAATGAAGCTTCTTGTTGTTGCTTTACTGAAAGGTCAAATGAGAAGTATGGCGTAGTGTAGGTAGGCCTGACGTCTTCCATGATATGTTGTGACACTTCAAAAAATAAAAATACTCTACAGTATAAACGCCATTAACAGTAAAACGAAGCACTCTTTCACAAAAAAGAGGCTTCAGCAACCCACAGAAAGACGCCCACGTTTATATATTGTTTTGGAAAACACATGGTGACGTGTAAATACAAACTTATCATTACAATCTTTATCATCTGTGATGCTGATAATATACAGTGTGTTTTCCATAGCAGTGGAGCCATATCACCTTATAGTCAGAAGAACAATGAGTGTGTCTGGATGTGGAATACGTTGGATCTTGGACTAGCCACAGTGATGGAAAATAAATCACTTCATTCTGTCTTTATTGTATATCATGATATCTGTGAGGCAAGACAATACCATATGTTATGATTAAAAAGACAAACCAAACCTGTTGTGTCATTTGAGGTTAACTAAATGTAGAAATAAGGACAGGGGAGAATAAAGAGGATCAGGGGAGAATAAAGAGGATCAGGGGAGAATAAAGAGGACAGGGGAGAATAATGAGGACCAGGGGAGAATAAAGAGGATCAGGGGAGAATAAAGAGGATCAGGGGAGAATAAAGAGGATCAGGGGAGAATAAAGAGGACAGGGGAGAATAAAGAGGATCAGGGGAGAATAAAGAGGATCAGGGGAGAATAAAGAGGACAGGGGAGAATAAAGAGGATCAGGGGAGAATAAAGAGGATCAGGGGAGAATAAAGAGGATCAGGGGAGAATAAAGAGGATCAGGGGAGAATAAAGAGGACAGGGGAGAATAAAGAGGATCAGGGGAGAATAAAGAGGATCAGGGGAGAATAAAGAGGATCAGGGGAGAATAAAGAGGACAGGGGAGAATAAAGAGGCTCAGGGGAGAATAAAGAGGATCAGGGGAGAATAAAGAGGATCACGGGAGAATAAAGAGGATCAGGGGAGAATCAAAGTACCTTTAGCAAATCAGATTTATTTTAAAGTTATCAATTTGTACAGTATATGCTGAAACCATAAATACATGTTATGGTAGATGTCGTATTACATGATGGAATCTTCCATATTCTAAAATGTAACATATACAGTATATTATATGCAGTATGATCAGTAGAAAACTGCTACCTAACCTGTTCACTGCGAGAGTAAAAGCACAACAACATGTTTGTATTATAAACATAGAGCAACAGGGAGAAGTGTATTCCTAGTACAAAAGTAAATCAGTATCAAAGTGCTTTTTGAATAGGTGGTTATATAATCAGCATTTACAAACAACAAGGGACTTTGCAGTTATGATGTCTGCAGCTCAACTCATTCAACCAATTAGGCAACAGCACACAGCCAAGTCTTGGTGGGTGTCCACTGAATCCTGAAAGAGAAGACGACTTCAAGAATGACGCAACTGTAGATCACAGAGAAAGAACAACAGTACAGCACTTTATCCAGGCTGAGAGGTATGAAGGGGCTGGTCATTTTCTGGCCCTGTAGGCTAGAATTACAATCCTGAACATAATGTGAGGTGCAGTAGGGAGCCTGTCCAGGGTGCTAATCAGTGGAGGGGAATCTGAGAATGCAGGGATTCCAGCAGGGTGAGAGTTGAAATAGTCAAATCTGGAGCTGACAAGGGCTGGAATGTAAATGACATGTGATCATCTGGGATGATGTAACAATGAGAATGGGCAGGTATTCCTTAGGGCTGGAATGTAAATGATGTAACAATGAGAATGGGCAGGTATTCCTTAGGGCTGGTATGTAAATGATGTAACAATGAGAATGAGCAGGTATTCTTTAGGGCTGGTATGTAAATGATGTAACAATGAGAATGAGCAGGTATTCCTTAGGGCTGGAATGTAAATGATGTAACAATGAGAATGAGCAGGTATTCCTTAGGGCTGGAATGTAAATGATGTAACAATGAGAATGAGCAGGTATTCCTTAGGGCTGGAATGTAAATGATGTAACAATGAGAATGAGCAGGTATTCCTTAGGGCTGGTATGTAAATGATGTAACAATGCAGGCATTCCCTCGGATGAAGAGCATCTCCGTGTTGCTGATTATGTGATGTCATCCAGGTGGAAATGTCAGCTGCATATCTGATGGAGGAAAAGAGATAAGAGATAAGTTGAGTGTCCTGTCAATATGTTGATCTATATGTAGTGTACATGTTGAGTGTCCTGTCAATATGTTGATCTATATGTACTGTACATGTGTGTATGTATATATATATATCTTGGTCTATATGTAACCAATGTGAAATGGCTAGTTAGTTAGCGGTGATGCGCGCAAATAGCGTTTCAATCGGGTGACATCACTCGCTCTGAGACCTGAAGTGGTTGTTCCCCTTCCTCTGCAAGGGCCGTGGCTTTTGTGGCGCGATGGGTAACGATGCTTCATGGGGTGTCAGTTGTTGATGTGTGCAGAGGGTCCCTGGTTCAAGCCCAGGTTTGGGCGAGGAGAGGGACGGAAACTATACTGTTACATATATTTTTTTGTATTTTAATTTCTATTATTATTGTCATTATAGTGTTTTGTGGTTGAGGGGTGGGGGGAGGTTGATGGGGATGATGGAGGTGCTGGGGGTGTCCTATTGAGGGTTGATGGGGAGGGTGGAGGTGCTGGGGGTGTCCTATTGAGGGTTGATGGGGAGGGTGGAGGTGCTGGGTGTGTCCTATTGATGGTTGATGGAGAGGGTGGAGGTGCTGGGGGTGTCCTATTGATGGTTGATGGAGAGGGTGGAGGTGCTGGGGGTGTCCTATTGATGGTTGATGGGGAGGGTGGAGGTGCTGGGGGTGTCCTATTGATGGTTGATGGAGAGGGTGGAGGTGCTGGGGGTGTCCTATTGAGGGTTGATGGGGAGGGTGGAGGTGCTGGGGGTGTCCTATTGATGGTTGATGGATAGGGTGGAGGTGCTGGGGGTGTCCTATTGAGGGTTGATGGGGAGGGTGGAGGTGCTGGGGGTGTCCTATTGATGGTTGATGGAGAGGGTGGAGGTGCTGGGGGTGTCCTATTGAGGGTTGATGGGGAGGGTGGAGGTGCTGGGGGTGTCCTATTGAGGGTTGATGGGGAGGGTGGAGGTGCTGGGGGTGTCCTATTGAGGGTTGATGGGGAGGGTGGAGGTGCTGGGGGTGTCCTATTGATGGTTGATGGGGAGGGTGGAGGTGCTGGGGGTGTCCTATTGAGGGTTGATGGGGAGGGTGGAGGTGCTGGGGGTGTCCTATTGAGGGTTGATGGGGAGGGTGGAGGTGCTGGGGGTGTCCTATTGATGGTTGATGGAGAGGGTGGAGGTGCTGGGGGTGTCCTATTGAGGGTTGATGGGGAGGGTGGAGGTGCTGGGGGTGTCCTATTGAGGGTTGATGGGGAGGGTGGAGGTGCTGGGGGTGTCCTATTGATGGTTGATGGGGAGGGTGGAGGTGCTGGGGGTGTCCTATTGATGGTTGATGGGGAGGGTGGAGGTGCTGGGGGTGTCCTATTGAGGGTTGATGGGGAGGGTGGAGGTGCTGGGGGTGTCCTATTGAGGGTTGATGGGGAGGGTGGAGGTGCTGGGGGTGTCCTATTGATGGTTGATGGGGAGGGTGGAGGTGCTGGGGGTGTCCTATTGAGGGTTGATGGGGAGGGTGGAGGTGCTGGGGGTGTCCTATTGATGGTTGATGGGGAGGGTGGATGGATGGTGTTTGCTACGCCAGCATGGTGTGTGCAAAGCCTGGGTTGTGGGTTTGATTCCCACGGGGGGCCAGTACGAAAAAAATAAAATTACAAAAAATGCATGAAATGAAATGTCTGCATTCACTACTGTAAGTCGCTCTGGATAAGAGTGTCTGCTAAATGACTAAAATGTAAAATAGCCTTGCTGAAATCTCCCCCCCCCCCCCTTTTTATTTTGTGGCTAGAGTCAAATACTTTCTATAGCACAAACTTCACATCAGGATAGGCAACCGAAATGAATCATTAATAGACTAATACACGTGAAACACATAGCCAAACCGAAAACTGCAGACATTACTAGTGCCTCCCCACGATCAAACCGTCATGAAAAATAAAATGAAACGTAGCCTGACGTGATCAGAAACTTCAACTAGCAAGCAAGTCGCAGCAATGAAGAATTCGGCACAACACCGAAGCCAAAATAAAAAATACATTTTACTCAACTGCGTTACCCACTCCAGTCAGCAGATGGCGGAAGAAGAATTGAGTGCGTGCGCGTTCACGCGAAGGGGGGCCAAAAAGGCTTCTCAACAGCTTTTACCCCCAAGCCATAAGACTCCCGAACAGGTAATCAAATGGCTACCCGGAGTATTTGCATTGTGCCGCCCCCCCCCAACCCCTATTTTACGCTGCTGCTACTCTCTGTTTATCATATATGTATGTCACTTTAACTACACATTCATGTATATACTACCTCAATTAGCCCGACTAACCGGTGCCTGTATATAGCCTCCCTACTGAAAAAAATATATACATTTTACTCAACTGCGGTACCCACTCCAGTCAACAGATGGCGGTCTGGGAATTTAAGGTAATGCTGTTGGTGTGACGTATAATCTAGTGGATGGAACTCTTCTTTTTTTTTTTTTTTTTTAAGTTTGCACAAATCTTTATTTAACTTGCTGTAAATAACAGTAACATGCAAAACATAAACATAACATAACATAACAGCCAGAGGGAATCCAAAGAAATTAGAGAAAAAAAAACAAAAAAAAAAACTATTATATCAAATCAAATACAGACATATATCGAATACATTTTTTTGACATATTGTTTTGTATACGTTTTAAAGATTCTACGTACTGTTCCAAATCAGATAAAAAAATTAAGAAAAGGGGCTTTTTCTTCATAAATTTTGATTTGTGGATAAAAGATTTTCCTAATAAAATAAAGAGATTTATGACATACTCACGTTCAATTGTGGAATCAGTGTAGTAAAATAATATGTCAAACTTAGTAATATCAATGGTTGTATGCAATTTGCGGCTAAGATATAGTTTTACATCAGTCCAAAACACTTCACTATATAAACAATTACAGAATAAGTGTTCAATAGATTCAGTTTCTAGTTCACAAAAACTGCATTCACTGGTAACGTCAAATATATATTTAGAAATCAAGCTATTACACGGATAGCATCTATGGATTATCTTAAAGGAGATCTCCTTTACTTTATTGGTCACCATAAATCTGTGTGGAGTGAGCCAAGCACGGTGCCAGTTTACATCAAACGATGAAGCCCAACAAAATATAGCAGAGGGAATAGACTTCCTGTAGAAAATATCCCTTATTAAACGATTGTTGAATTTCGTATCTAGTAGACCAATGCCATTCACCTGAATATCGCTTACAATCGGAGATATTCCAAAATATGCATTATTCTGAAGTAAAGTTTTTATCCCACTAGGTATAGCTTTAATAACAGTGTCATATTCCTTGCTTGAAACCTCAAAGTTGTATATTTCCATAAATTCTCTCTGTGTAAATAGATTCCCACTGTTATTAACCAATTGGCTGACAAGAACAATGTTTTTCGAGAACCATTTATGGTTAAATAACATCTTATTTCTATGTAATATTGACCCATTGTTCCAAATAAAACATTTATGAGGTGAAAAGTTGTGTTTATACAACAAAGCCCAGCACATTAAAGCCTGCTTGTGAAAAACCGCCAGTTTCACAGGAATTTTACCCACAATATATGGAGATTGTAGTAAAAAATTAAGCCCGCCGAACTTCTGAAAAACAAAATGAGGTATAATATTCCAGAAGCTATGAGGATTTTTTATGTACCTTTTAATCCAGTTGACCTTTGATATCTGATTGAAGAGAGTGAAATCTAAGACATTTAGACCGCCATCACAAACCCTGTTGGTGATAACATCTCTTTTTATCTTATGTGGCTTGTTTTTCCATATGAAGTTGTACAAAAGCCTATCTAAGGTACAGCAAGTGGATTTGGGAATGTCAATAGATGAAAAAAGATAGGATGCACGAGATAGCCCCTCAGCTTTGGATAAAAGCACCCTTCCTTGAAGACTTAAATCCCTCCCTAACCATGAGGATAATTTTTTTTGACAGATTCAGTTACAGGGTTCAAATTAAGATCATTCATAGCCTTAAGATTTTTGGTGATCTTTACACCGAGGTAGGTTACAGTATCTTTTTCAGAGATGTTACAATCTGCTGGGTTGACAGCTCCTTTCACAACAAACAACTCACATTTGGAAAGATTTAAAGTCAAGCCTGAGATTTTGGAGAACTGCTTCACGATATCCAATGCTAATCTAGCTTGAGATACATTTTTCAAAAAAAGTGAGGTGTCATCCGCCAGTTGGGATATCTTGATCTCTCTGGCCTGGAATGTAATGCCTTCAAATGGACTTTTATGAACTAATGAGCATAGCATTTGAGAAACTAACAAAAATAAAAAAGGTGAAATTGGACAACCTTGTCGTATTCCTTTGTAAATGTTAAATCTTGAGGATGTTCCATGACAGAGTTTGATACAGCTATTGCCACCATTATACAGAGTTCTAATAGCATCAACAAAGAAACGACCAAAGTTCAAATGCTTAAGACAATCAAAGATAAAATTGTGACTTACTGTATCAAATGCTTTCTGAAAATCCAAAAATAGAATAACAGGGAAGTCATCTAATAGATCACGATACTCAACCAAGTCTAATATCAGCCTCAGATTATTAGATATATGGCGCCCTTTCATAAACCCTGATTGACATTCATCAATCAGATCATTTAAGCAAGACTTTAACCTTTTTGCAAAGATTAAGGCTATAATTTTGTAGTCGTTATTTAGGAGTGTGATTGGACGCCAATTATCAATACTTAGGAGATCCTTGTGTGGTTTAGGTATAAGAGTAATAACCCCTTGCTTCAGAGAGGCAGGTAGTTCTCCCTTCTTTATAGCCTCCTTAAAGGTTTCAAGTAAAAAAGGTGCTATTTCTTCAAAGAAGGTTTTGTAAAATTCAGAGGTTAATCCATCACAACCTGGAGATTTGTTCTTTTTTAACTGAGCAACCCCGTACTGGATGTCCATAATGGATAAATCTTGGCAACAAGACTGATTGAGTTCTTCACTAATCGAATTAACATTCTCTATAGAATCAAGGAGATCCTTAGAGTCACTCAAATTGTTATCTAAGGAGTAAAGATTCTCATAAAATTTAGTGGTAAATTCTGATATCAACTCTCTATCCTCAGTGGTAACCCCATTAATTTTAAGTTTCCGAAGTGTGTTGAGTTCCCCTCTCCTCTTCTCCAAATTAAAAAAGTATCTACTGTTCTTTTCTCCTTTTTCAAGCCATTGTTTTCTAGATCTTATGAAAGCTCCTCTAGCCTTTTCCTCATACAATGTATCTAGTTGATTCTGTAAATCATTCAATTTAGCTTTCTCATTAAGATCAAGATTCTCAATCTCTGTGATATCGGCAATTGTCTTAGAGAGTTCAGCTACCTCACATCTCCTTCTTAAAGCAAGCCGTTTTCCATAAGTAATACAGGCTGAGCAGATTTTAAATTTCAGCAGTTCCCAATATTTCCCATATTCTGCATTAGATGTAGCTAAACTCCAGTAAACAGAAATTAGATTCTTAATCACATTTTTTAAATCATCATGCAATAACAATGAGTTATTTAGTTTCCAGTAACCACCAGAGTATTTCTTACCATCATTACTGCATATTCTTACAGTCAACCATATGACTTTATGATCCGTCAGGACTGCAGGCAGTATTTTTACCTCTACAGTGTTGGGCACAAGACTAGAGGTTATCACCCACAAATCAATTCTTGATTGTAAGAAACGATCTCTATTACTCCATGTGTATTGTATCTCTCCAGGGTTTTGTACTCTCCATATGTCAATTAAGTCCAGGCTTTGGCAGAAATTCACCAACTTGTTCACACCAATGTTAGGCCTATGAGGCATCTATCAGTCTCATTAGAATAAACCATATTAAAATCTCCACCAACTATAATCTGACTGGATGGATATTTTCTCAGAAGACTTTTAAGAATTTCTTCAATTTCCTCTAGAAGGAAGTTATTTGGAGGACTAGAACAGTATCCATATACATTACACAACACAAATAATCTGTCCATGTGGTTGATGACCGCTACTAGCCAATGTCCATTGGAGTTCATTTGAGTAAACAAAAATTTCCCTTTGAAATTGTGTGCTAAAATTGCAACCCCAGCTGAATAATTTGTCCCGTGGGCCAAAAAAATGTCACTGCCCCACTGATTTTTCCAATAATTATAGTCCTCTTTGCATGAATGTGTTTCTTGAACGAATACAAGATCTGCGTTGCAGTCCTTACAAAACAAAAAAAAGCTTTTCTCTTCAACAGGTTACGTATCCCCCTGGCATTGATTGACATAAACTTCAAGTCCATATCTATAGAATAGAAAGAAAAATCCTATGCAATCTCAACTTTACCCTCTCTATAAAAAGTTGCTTCATATATGTATTAACATAATTCTTAACTTGTAAAATAGTAACACCATGTTTCAAAAGTAGAACGTTCAGTTTGCAGTGGGGAAGGAACTACCTTGTAAACCTACCGACAGAACAAATCAAATCACCCCGGTCGTATTTCTTTACCGTTGGCGAAAAAAAGCTCTGATTCCCCTGTAGTATCCACCGTTTCCTTGATTTCGGGCCTGTTGTACGAGAGGCCACAATTTTGCCTTTGCTGCCTTGTCTGCTGCAGTCAAGTCCTCACCGAATCTAAGTTTTCTTTCTTTCAGAAAGGCGCTTTCCTTTGCTTTCTTCCAAACTGCATCTCTCGCTGTGCGAAAAGCAAACTGGATGATGATCGATCGGCTGACGATGGCATCTTGTTTCTTCCCAATACGATGAGCGACATCCACAGCCATATCCATATATCCATCGGGAAAGTCCGGTGCCACACGGTTACAGATGTCTCTTACTAAGCGCTTCACATTCTCATCCTGGTCCTCGGGGACACCGTAAAGCCGTAGCCCCCACCTTCTCCGGTATCGCTCTGCTTCCGATAAGCGCTCTTGCATGTCTGCGATGGTCTTCTCCTGAGCAATGCATTTCTCAGACGTAGCAGTGTTTGCAAGTTTAAGCTCTTCGATACTCTTGTATGCATGATTCAGAGAGGTCTCGAGGTCAACTATTTTTGATGTGTTTTCGCGTATCATTTTCTCCAGACCGTCGGCTCTTTCGTTTACAGCATCGATTATATTGATCTGTAGTTCGCGCAAAGATAATTCTTTATGTGTCTTTTTGGGTGCAGGACTATTGACTGCATTGTCAGAATCAACCGAATGTCCAGAATCCTCCATTTCTTCTCCTGAGGAGTCAGGTGGCGGTTTTTCTCCACCGTATGAGTGCTCAGCTAGCAACTGCCTTCTCCTCCCTTTGCTCTTTCGCACATTTTTTCCTTCCATTTCTCAAAGTTTTGAATCAAATTATCGGTCAATTAAACGTTGTTCTCTATTGTGTTTACTATAAGCCAAGTTCCGTTACATTTAAGTAAGTTTGAGAGGGATAAAAGTTAAGGTTACTCGGAGCAAGCTGAAATCTCGTCTACACTCGCCGCCATCTTCCAGCGCCTCGGTGCTCAAACCTGTTGAACCTACATTGCCGTTCAAAAGTTTGGGGTCAATTAGAAATGTCCTTGTTTTCCATGAAAACATTCATGAAATGAGTTGCATAATGAATAGGAAACATAGTCAAGACTTTGACAAGGTTTTAAATAATGATTTTTAATTGGAATAATAATTGTGTCCTTCAAACTTTGAATCCTCCATTTGCAGCAATTACAGCCTTTGCAGATCTTTGGCATTCTAGTTGTCAATTTGTTGAGGTAATCTAAAGAGATTTCACCCCATGTTTCCTGAAGCACCTCCCACAAATTGGATTGGATTGATGGGCACTTCTTACGTATCATACGGTCAAGCTGCCCCCACAACAGCTCAATAGGGTTGAGATCCGGTGACTGTGATGACCACTACATTATAGACAGAATACCAGCTGAATGCTTCTTCCCTAAATGGAGCTGTGCTTTGGGTCATTGTCCTGGTGTAGGAGGAAGTTGGCTCCAATTAAGCGCCGTCCACAGGGTATGGCATGGCTTTGCAAAATGGAGTGATAGCCTTCCTTCTTCAAGATCCCTTTTACCCTGTATAAATCTCCCACTTTACCACCACCAAAGCACCCCAGACCATCACATTGCCTCCACCATGCTTGACAGAAGGAGTCAAGCACTCCTCCAGCATCTTTTCATTTTTTCTGGAACTCACGAATGTTGTTGTTTGTGATCCGAACACATCAAACTTAGATTCGTCTGTACATAACACTTTTTTCCAATCTTCCTCTGCCCAATGTCTGTGTTAGTTTGCCCATCTTAATCTTTCCTTTTTTTAAACAGTCTGAGATATGGATTTTTCTTTGCAACTCTGCCTAGAAGGCCAACATCCCGGAGTCGCCTCTTCACTGTTGACGTTTAGACTGGTGTTTTGCAGGTACTATTTGATAAAGCTTCCAGTTGAAAACTTGTGAGGCGTCTGTTTCTCAAATTAGACACTAATGTACTTGTCCTCTTGCTCAGTTATGCACTGGGGCCTCCTTCCATTCTGGTTAGGCCAGTTTGCGCTGTTCTGTGAAGTGAGTAGTACATAGCTTTGTACGAGATCTTCAGTTTCTTGGCAATTTCTCACATGGAATAGCCTTCATTTCTCAGAAAAAAGAATAGACTAATGATTTTCAGAAGAAAGTTATTTGTTTCTGGCCATTTTGAGCCTGTAATCGAACTCACAAATGCTGATGCTCCAGATACTCAACTAGTCTAAAGAAGGCCAGTTTTATTGCTTCATTAATCAGAACAACAGTTTTCAGCTGTGCTAACATAATTGCAAAAGGGTTTTCTAATGATCAATTAGCCTTTTAAAATGATAAACTTGGAGAATATAAAATATATAATATATTTTGATTTGTTTAACACTTTTGTTGGTTACTACATGATTCCATATGAGTTATTTCATAGTTTTGATGTCTCCACTATTATTCTACAATGTAGACAATAGTTAAAATAAAGAAAAAACATTGAATTTGGAGGTATGTCCAAACAATTGACCGGTACTGAATATGCATTGTGGAGGAGAACTGATCTTAGATCTGTACAAAGGCATAACATCTACACCAGGAACAACTGTCTGTGTTAAAAAGGCCCAGCTGGATTGAATTGAGCTATTTAAAATGACATATTTGAATGTCAAATGATTTGTTCTGTTTGTCAATACAAGACAGGGCCTGTGGAGGCTTGGCCTATTAGTGGTAGATTTGGGGGAGAATTTGAGTTGGAATAGTGATAGATTTTTGGAGGGACCCTTGTCACTACAGCCAATCAGCGAGCAGCTTCCCTTCCCCCACACCGTAGGCAGTTCTGTTACTCACAACACTTCCCCTGCTTTCCTCAACAATGGAAAAGCCCACTGAACTAAGGCCTTGACATTTCAGATCTTTTTTAAAAGATTGGGGAATTTTTTACAATTAGGAAATAATATGTCATGTTTTACTAGTACCTCAGCCAGCATTGTGAATGGTTAGGAAATAATATGTCATGTTTTACTAGTACCTCAGCCAGCATTGTGAATGGTTAGGAAATAATATGTCATGTTTTATTCGTACCTCAGCCAGCATTGTGAATGGTTAGGAAATAATATGTCATGTTTTACTAGTACCTCAGCCAGCATTGTGAATGGTTAGGAAATAATATGTCATGTTTTACTAGTACCTCAGCTAGCATTGTGAATGGTTAGGAAATAATATGTCATGTTTTACTAGTACCTCAGCCAGCATTGTGAATGGTTAGGAAATAATATGTCATGTTTTACTCGTACCTCAGCCAGCATTGTGAATGGTTAGGAAATAATATGTCATGTTTTACTGGTACCTCAGCCAGCATTGTGAATGGTTAGGAAATAATATGTCATGTTTTACTAGTACCTCAGCCAGCATTGTGAATGGTTAGGAAATAATATGTCATGTTTTATTCGTACCTCAGCCAGCATTGTGAATGGTGTCTGAGGCGGTGACATACTAGACCATGGCAGTAAATCTAATACTTAGGTGTTTTTAGGCATGAAAGGTCTGGGGTGGTTCTGTGGTTATAAGATACATCTCTGGCCATGCTGGCAGGGTCTGAATCAAACCCAATGTCCAGTAGGATTGATCTGTTTGATCCAATTGTTTGTTTCAGTTTCCAGTTGTAGAATCCTTTAACATATTGTTGATTTCAACATTTTTCATTTTCAACAAATGAACTGGGTTGGTTGAAAAGTGATACTAAACATACATACCAGCACTATATTGACATAGTGGAAGATATACTGAATTTATACTGTTTTTCATACTAAGATGGACCAAGATACGTGTTGCTTTTGCACATATTTGTTCATTAGATTTGCAGAAGTTTGTTGATTGTCAGTCATTGGGTTCATTTGTTTTACAATATGTTCAAATCAAATCAAGCTTTATTTATACAGCACATTTCAGACATGGATGGAACACAATGGCTCCACAGGAAAAAACAAATAAAAAAACGATGAAAATAGAAATATTTACTACTCAGCAACATAAGATGATAAAAAACAGAATAATAACTGAAAGACTAATGAGCATTCTAAGGAAAATTCATTGATTAATTTTAACAATTGGATGCAACATCCAACCCTAACGAGATGGACAAGCCAGCACAGGTGTAACACATACTGACTAACGAGGTGACACCAATCGGTTCACCCTACGTGCTAACGGGCCAGGCGTGCTAACGGGCCAGGCGTGCTAACGGTGCTAACGGGCCAGGCGTGCTAACGGGCCAGGCGTGCTAACGGGCCAGGCGTGCTGTGGTGGGAATTCTACCCTTAATCAATAATGAGGAGGCTCTAAATTAATAATCAAGGTTTTACTTTTATTAAAAGACTTGTTATAACAAGGAGGCTTCTGGGTTATATACTATCTCAGGATAGGTGCAACTTCAGAGACGACATACAATGGTTCCAAACACCAACCCCCCACATCCTGTGCCAGACCTTGGGCCCCAAATACAATCTCCCCCTAGGAGGAGGTGACTGACTCACAGACACTGTGGAGACAAGTGATTGGTTCCCCATTACTCACGCCATCCCTTCACATGGTTTGTAATAAACACACAGTTCACATGGAAACAATGTTTCCTTCTGATCTCCTTTGCCTCCCTGCTGATATTCTGCCTAGCAACAGGGACATGTGATAGATGCTGATATTCTGCCTAGCAACAGGGACATGTGATAGATGCTGATATTCTGCCTAGCAACAGGGACATGTGATCGATAAGCCTGAATTCTCCCCTCTCTGGACCCACGGTGACTGAGGCCCATTTGAGGGAGGAAGTGCAGCTGCCAATACCAGAGTCAGAAAGGAGACATTCTAATAGCAAGAGGTCAATAGTTCATATCAGCATATTCTGCAGATAAGACATCTTAATTATCTATGTTCCTTAGCTAATTCTGATTTCTCCACCACAATCTTACCCCAGAAACAGGCTCCAGAACAATAGCTGTGTTACTGGTGCACAGGATATAACCTTTACTCTGTGGAGGATCAAGAGGAACCAGTCAGTTTCTGTCATATTCTTGGCTGACAGTCCGAACATCATGGGTTCATTCTACACACCCAGAACAGTTAGAACATCATGGGTTCATTCTACACACCCAGAACAGTTAGAACATCATGGGTTCATTCTACACACCCAGAACAGTTAGAACATCATGGGTTCATTCTACACACCCAGAACAGTTAGAACATCATGGGTTCATTCTACACACCCAGAACAGTTAGAACATCATGGGTTCATTCTACACACCCAGAACAGTTAGAACATCATGGGTTCATTCTACACACCCAGAACAGTTAGAACATCATGGGTTCATTCTACACACCCAGAACAGTTAGAACATCATGGGTTCATTCTACACACCCAGAACAGTTAGAACATCATGGGTTCATTCTACACACCCAGAACAGTTAGAACATCATGGGTTCATTCTACACACCCAGAACAGTTAGAACATCATGGGTTCATTCTACACAACCAGAACAGTTAGAACATCATGGGTTCATTCTACACACCCAGAACAGTTAGAACATCATGGGTTCATTCTACACACCCAGAACAGTTAGAACATCATGGGTTCATTCTACACACCCAGAACAGTTAGAACATCATGGGTTCATTCTACACACCCAGAACAGTTAGAACATCATGGGTTCATTCTACACACCCAGAACAGTTAGAACATCATGGGTTCATTCTACACACCCAGAACAGTTAGAACATCATGGGTTCATTCTACACACCCAGAACAGTTAGAACATCATGGGTTCATTCTACACACCCAGAACAGTTACAACATCATGGGTTCATTCTACACACCCAGAACAGTTAGAACATCATGGGTTCATTCTACACACCCAGAACAGTTAGAACATCATGGGTTCATTCTACACACCCAGAACAGTTAGAACATCATGGGTTCATTCTACACACCCAGAACAGTTAGAACAGGCCTCTATCAACACACTTTTCTATGTTATAGGAGTTAGGTTCTTTACCAATCTCAAGCCCAATGCCTCGGCTTAAACAATTATATTTTACTGCACATGCATTAGTAAGGTTTAACAGAAATTTCCCTCACAGTGCTAACGAGCTATACGGGCTAACAAGCTATACGGGCTAAAGTCCAACCTCAAAACATAAATGGAAAAACCAAAGCCTGTAACACAACAAACAAGTTCTCACCACCAACAGAAAACAACTTCCATTTCACATTATAATCAACTACAATGCTTCACCTTCACCAATATAAACATGGTGTCTACTGGCTGTCAACAATTAAAAACAAGAAAAAACACGTATTTCTAAATAATAATATACAATCTTATTAGTTCTCCTTTTTCTTTCTAGAATCCTAAAACTCATTTTGAAATTATAATCAACTGAAGCACCTTCTACAATATGAACATGATGTCTACTTGCTGTCAACAATTAAAAACAAATGAAAAAATATTTTCCTAAAACTCACTAGCTTCTAGAACTCTCGTCTTCCTAAAACTCACCAGCTTCTAGAACTCTCGTCTTCCTAAAACTCACTAGCTTCTAGAACTCTCGTCTTCCTAAAACTCACTAGCTTCTAGAACTCTCATCTTCCTAAAACTCACTAGCTTCTAGAACTCTCGTCTTCCTAAAACTCACTAGCTTCTAGAACTCTCCTCTTCCTAAAACTCACTAGCTTCTAGAACTCTCATCTTCCTAAAACTCACTAGCTTCTAGAACTCTCGTCCCCTTGGAACGAGCCCAAACAAAACTCATCTCCAATACGGAAAAACATGCAGTCATAATAAATTGTGATGCATGGCAACGCACTGGCTAAACGCAAAACACAAATCTTTTTAACTGCCCACCCTTGAGACAATCAGCAACCAAGTTGTCCTGACCACAGACATGTCTGATTTCAAGAGGAAACTCCTGCAATATCCATAGTAACTTTCCACCTCACTGCAGAGCTTCTCTCTCTTTTCAGGGTTCACTAGATAGGCATGTTGTTGGATCAGGGCCCAGTCCCCAATGTCATGCTCTAGTACATTTGGGTTGGCACATCTGAGAATGAACCCTGATATTCTAAAAGCAGGGCAACAATGTCAATATAATTGTACCCAAAAATTGTCAGTTGGTTGCATGAATAAGTATTACATGAATTGTAAATATGAAATATCAAAACCAAATGTACACCCCATTGTTAATACATATTGACAATAATGAACCTAATGGTGAGGCAGGAAATAATAAAAAAAATCTGATTTTGTCAGGCTGAATGTTTGAATTTTTTTACATTTTACATTTTAGTCATTTAGCAGACGCTCTTGTCCAGAGCGACGTACAGTAGTGAATGCATATATTTCATAAAAAAAAAAAATTGTACTTTTTTATTTTATTTTTTATAAATATGAGGTGATTTGAGTCATGCTTCTTCAGTAGTGGAATAAAGACAATTAGCACTTGAATGTTGTAAATAAATACTGGAGTGATGTAGGATTATTAATAAAATTGATTATAGACCAATTTATTATACTGCGTCCATGTGTATAGGCTGCAAGTACGTTCAAATGAAGCTGTTTTCAAGTCATTGAAAAAACGACCAGAAAATACCTCTTTTCAACTTTCACTTTCAACTACAACGAACATATATTGGATGTCGTGCATAGTCTTATTTTCAACGTCTTTTCAATGACATGTTGCTAGGTGGGATATCCCCAATGTCAAAACACAGTTTTAACATGTCCAAATCAATAACCAATAAGCAGAAACAGTTGGTGATATATTGAAAACCTAAACATTTCGAAGTGTTGCATTTTGATTCCAGTGGGTCACCAACATGGTAAGTGTAATACATTTTTTTTGTCACTTTTTGTTAGAGCTCATAAATAGTAACTCTTCCAATTCAGAGCCTGGATTTTCCCCCTGAGGCTAATATCCATATCATGTTGAAATCAATAGAACAGGGGACAAACGTTTAGGGTTCTACATTGTGACATCATTAAAATACTCCTTCTACAATGTTAAAACATTCTACATTGTGACATCATTAAAATACTCCTACTACAATGTTAAAACATTCTACATTGTGACATTAATTAATTGATATCATGGAACAACTCCTTCATGTATTTTCTGATGTTTGATCAGAGATCTTTTATCAAAGTATCTTTTGTCACACTGATCACAGCCATAAGGTTTCTCTCCTGTGTGTGTTCTCTGGTGTTTAGTCAGACTGCTAGATGTAGTAAAACTCTTCCCACATTGATCACAGCTAAAAGGTTTCTCTCCTGTGTGTGTTCTATGGTGTCTCTTCAGATGGCTAGAACGAAAAAAACTCTTCCCACATTGAGTACAGCTATATGATTTCTCTCCTGTGTGTGTTCTATGGTGTACCTTCAGACTGCTAGAACAAAAAAAACTCTTCCCACATTGAGTACAGCTATATGATTTCTCTCCTGTGTGTGTTCTATGGTGTACCTTCAGACTGCTAGAACGAAAAAAACTCTTCCCACATTGAGTACAGCTATATGGTTTCTCTCGTTTCTCTCCTGTGTGCGTTCTCTGATGTGATATCAGGCTTCTTGACTGGGTATAACTCTTTCCACATTGATTACAGCTAAAAGATTTCTCTCCTGTGTGTGTTTTCTGGTGTCTCTTCAGACAGCTAGAACGAAAAAAACTCTTCCCACATTGAGTACAGCTAAAAGGTTTCTCTCCTGTGTGTGTTCTCTGATGTGCTGTCAGGCTACCTAACAGGGCATAACTCCTTCCACATTGATTACAGCTAAAAGGTTTCTCTCCTGTGTGTGTTCTCTGATGTGATATCAGGCTACCTGACTGGGTAAAACTCTTCCCACATTGATTACAGCTAAAAGGTTTCTCTCCTGTGTGTGTTCTCTGATGTGATATCAGGTTTCTTGACTGGGTAAAACTCTTCCCACATTGATTACAGCTAAAAGGTTTCTCTCCTGTGTGTGTTTTCTGGTGTTTCTTCAGACAGCTAGAACGAAAAAAACGCTTCCCACATTGAGTACAGCTAAAAGGTTTCTCTCCTGTGTGTGTTCTCTGATGTGATTTCAGGCTACCTGACTCTCTATAACTCTTTCCACATTGATTACAGCTAAAAGCTTTCTCTCCTGTGTGTGTTATCTGGTGTCTCTTCAGACAGCTAGAATTAACAAAACTCTTCCCACACTGAGTACAGCTAAAAGGTTTCTCTCCTGTGTGTGTTCTCTGATGTGATATCAGGCTACCTGACAGGGCATAACTCTTCCCACATTGAGTACAGCCAAAAGGTTTCTCTTCAGTGTGAATTCTTTGATGTATTTTAAGTTTTACTGAGGAGTTGAATCTTTTCCCACAGTCAGAGCAGAAGTAAGATTTCTTCCCTGTGGGTCTCTGCAGGTGTTTCTTGAGGAGTTCTGATCTGGAGAGACTCTTCTCTGCCTCTTCAGCATCATGAGGTTGTTGAGGCTCCCCAGAGGATCCACGATAGTCCCGTCTCTCTCCTGTGTGAACAACAAAGTCATACAGATGGTTAAATGCCCACAACAGCAGAAATCCACTGTTTATTTGAGGTAAAAAGGGATGACCAGAGAGTACCCATGAAGTTGTACAACATTTGACAAGACAGTCAAGACCTAAGCAGTGTGCCAGACGACTTTTGGCCTCCAATATAGGCCCCTTTCTGTGTTTGCTAAAATTGCAGCGATGCACACGCAATTTGGTTGTAGAAACTCCTCCATTCTAATGAGGAAACCACTAGTTATGGATGTAGTATATCTGGTAATGAGGAAACCACTAGTTATGGATGTAGTATATCTGCTAATGAGGAAACCACTAGTTATGGATGTAGTATATCTGGTAATGAGGAAACCACTAGTTATGGATGTAGTATATCTGGCAATGAGGAAACCACTAGTTATGGATGTAGTATATCTGGTAATGAGGAAACCACTAGTTATGGATGTAGTATATCTGGTAATGAGGAAACCACTAGTTATGGATGTAGTATATCTGGTAATGAGCAAACCACTAGTTCAAGACAGGCAGTAATAAAGCCTCTCTTGAAAAAGCCAAACTTTGACCTAGAAAATATAAAAAACTATCAGCCTATATCGAATCTTCCATTCCTCTCAAAACTTTTTGAAAAAGCTGTTGCGCAGCAACTCACTGCCTTCCTGAAGACAAACAATGTATATGAAACGCTTCAGTCTGGTTTTAGACCCCATCATAGCACTGAGACTGCACTTGTGAAGGTGGTAAATGACCTTTTAATGACGTCAGACCGAGGCTCTGCATCAGTCCCCGTGCTCCTAGATCTTAGTGCTGCTTTTGATACCATCGATCACCACATTCTTTTGGAGAGATTGGAAACCCAAATTGGTCTACATGGACAAGTTCTGGCCTGGTTTAGATCTTATCTGTCGGAAAGATATCAGTTTGTCTCTGTGAATGGTTTGTCCTCTGACAAATCAACTGTAAATTTCGGTGTTCCTCAAGGTTCTGTTTAAGGACCACTATTGTTTTCACTGTATATTTTACCTCTTGGGGATGTCATTCGAAAACATAATGTTAACTTTCACTACTATGCGGACGACACACAGCTGTACATTTCGATGAAACATGGTGAAGCCCCAAAATTGTCCTCGCTGGAAGCCTGCGTTTCAGACATAAGGAAGTGGATGGCTGCAAACTTTCTACTTTTAAACTCGGACAAAACAGAGATGCTTGTTCTAGGTCCCAAGAAACAAAGAGATCTTCTGTTGAATCTGACAATTAATCTTGATGGTTGTACAGTCATCTCAAATAAAACTGTGAAGGACCTCGGCGTTACTCTGGACCCTGATCTCTCTTTTGAAGAACATATCAAGACTGTTTCAAGGACAGCTTTTTTCCATCTACGTAACATTGCGAAAATCAGAAACTTTCTGTCCAAAAATTATGCAGAAAAATGTATCCATGCTTTTGTTACTTCTTGGTTGGACTACTGCAATGCTCTACTTTCCGGCTACCCGGATAAAGCACTAAATAAACTTCAGTTAGTGCTAAATACGGCTGCTAGAATCCTGACTAGAACCAAAAAATTGTCATATTACTCCAGTGCTAGCCTCCCTACACTGGCTTCCTGTTTAGGCAAGGGCTAATTTCAAGGTTTTACTGCTAACCTACAAAGCATTACATGGGCTTGCTCCTACCTATCTTTCCGATTTGGTCCTGCCGTACATACCTACACGTACGCTACGGTCACAAGACGCAGGCCTCCTAATTGTCCCTAGAGTTTCTAAGCAAACAGCTGGAGGCAGGGCTTTCTCCTATAGAGCTCCATTTTAATGGAATTGTCTGCCTACCCATGTGAGAGACGCAGACTCGGTCTCAACCTTTAAGTCTTTACTGAAGACTCATCTCTTCAGTAGGTCCTATGATTGAGTGTAGTCTGGCCCAGGAGTGTGAAGGTGAATGGAAAGGCTCTGGAGCAACGAACCGCCCTTGCTGTCTCTGCCTGGCCGGTTCCCCTCTCTCCACTGGAATTCTCTGCCTCTAACCCTATTACAGGGGCTGAGTCACTGGCTTATTGGTGTTCTTCCATGCCGTCCCTAGGAGGGGTGCGTCACTTGAGTGGGTTGAGTCACTGACGTGGTCTTCCTGTCTGGGTTGGCGCCCCCCCTTGGGTTGTGCCGTGGCGGAGATCTTTGTGGGCTATACTCGGCCTTGTCTCAGGATGGTAAGTTGGTGGTTGAAGTTATCCCTCTAGTGGTGTGGGGGCTGTGCTTTGGCAAAGTGGGTGGGGTTATGTCTTTCCTGTTTGACCCTGTCCGGGGGTATCGTCGGATGGGGCCACAGTGTCTTCTGATCCCTCCTGTCTCAGCCTCCAGTATTTATGCTGCAGTAGTTTATGTGTTGGGGGGCTAGGGTCAGTCTGTTATATATAGAGTTTTTCTCCTGTCTTATCCGGTGTCCTGTGTGAATTTAAGTATGCTCTCTCTAATTCGCTCTCTCTAATTCTCTCTCTCTTTCTTTCTCTCTCTCGGAGGACCTGAGCCCTAGGACCATGCTTCAGGACTACCTGGCATGATGACTCCTTGCTGTCCCCAGTCCAACCTGGCCGTGCTGCTGCTCCAGTTTCAACTGTTGTGCCTGCGGCTATGGAACCCTGACCTGTTCACCAGACATGCTACCTGTCCCAGACCTGCTGTCCCAGACCTGCTGGAACCCTGACCTGTTCACCGGATGTGCTACCTGTCCCAGACCTGCTGTTTTCAACTCTCTAGAGACAGCAGGAGCAGTAGAGATACTCTCAATGATCGGCTATGAAAAGCCAACTGACATTTACTCTTGTGGTGCTGACTTGTTACACCCTCGACAACTACTATGATTATTATTATTTGACCCTGCTGGTCATTTATGAACATTTGAACATCTTGGCCATGTTCTGTTATAATCTCCACCTGGCACAGCCAGCAGAGGACTGACCACCCCTCATAGCCTGGTTCCTCTCTAGGTTTCTTCCTAGGTTCTGGCCTTCCTACGGAGTTTTTCCTAGCCACTGTGCTTCTACATCTGCATTGCTTGCTGTTTGGGGTTTTAGGCTGGGTTTCTGTGCAGCACTTTGAGATATCAGCTGATGTAAGAAGGGCTATATAAATACATTTGATTTGATAAATTGGTTGAGAACTTGTTGGAGGCTATTTTGTTGCAAATCCCATCTATGTTTAAAACCTGTTTTCTCTACAGGATGTTTCTGATCTGCCAATGGCCTGGGGGAATGAGAATGGCCAAGACCATTGTGTAAAAGGGGAGGAGTTGTGGTTTGTATGACTAACAATGTAGGCAGAGGAAGGTTGAGACCGGATTGTCATAGGTAACAGTAATGCCTCTGGCTCGGATGTACATGCATGGACGTGCACATCGTACCCCCTGGTTTAGCACCTCATGAAATACTCACAGAAAGACCCATGGGAATCCTAAACACCCCGTTCCCACAGAACAGTTTGACACTGACGGGTTGCGAGGATCAAATGGTAAGCTACTGTGCTGCACTCAACAATGTTCTGAAGTCTATTTTCCCCAGGATAAAAGTGGCTTTGCCTGAACCAAAAGGAGGACAGCTCCACAAATTGCAGCCAGGAGATTGAGTGGTCAACAAAGACCTCCGCAGAAAGACTTGGCACCAACAGCGCTGGATTGGTCCATTCCAGGTGCTCCTGATGGTTGCAGAGCGGTCGACGTGGGTTCACGCCAGCCACTGCAGGAAAGTGCCCCACAACCCAGACGAAGATGTACCAGCCGATGAATTGTCAAATGTGACCCCAGTGGCCATAGGAGGACCAGGACCGGACTCTACGCATCATTTCTTTTGCTTTCGTGGTCAGTCTTTTCATTGTTATTTGTTGTCTGGGCCCTGGGAGAAGTGACAACAATACAACTGAAGTATACAACACCAGCATAGTCCCACGGTGGGACTTAAATAACAGCCGCTCCAGCTCAAGCCAATGGCTCAGGACGGGAGTCCAGCTAATAATAGCTGCCCCGTTGTTTAAAAAGACGGAGATTGATGAATCGGCGTGATGATTGTCCTCTTTGTACAGATGAAGAGTGTACTTCTGTAGAACTGTTTTCATTGTTTAATGATTCCCTGTTTTGCACCATGTGAAGGTAAAACACTCAGTGGCTCAACAGAAGCCATTTACACAGATAATGTACAAGTGTAAGAAAAATCCCCCCCAATGCTTTAAGTTTTGCTTAGATTATGGCATAATTGACTTATATTATGAATTATTACTCACATGATTACTTGTAATTTTGTATTAGGTTGAGATTAGTCTCAAAACTGTGGAATATAGTGGTAAAATTACAAACTCTATTATGCACATCATTTATCTAAATCTTAAATATAAACATTTCCACTGTCTGTTTCTCTCATGTAAGAAGAAGCCAGTGTTTTCCCTCTCTTGTTTCTCAGTAACTTAGTCACGTGGCCAAAGACAAAAGGGCCGTCTGAGAGTGACCAGTTTTTTGGTCCATCCTGTTCTTTCCCTATCTTTCAAGGGTACAGCTGTGTGGAGATATGAAGAGAACAGAGGCTCGCTTGAGCAGCAGCGACAATTCTATCAGCAGAAAGAAGTAAGAAAACTGGCATTATCACTTGTTTGTACGCTCTGCCCCCACCATGATCTCACACACCTGCTAAACTCCCACATAGACAAAAGAGGTTGTATTTTCCTATAAAGGCTGAGACCCAACTCTTGTTTGTTGGGCTTTTGACTGTTGCACCTGTTGTGCGATTATTAACCAGCTCCCTTTTATGCAAATCTTATTTTTTTTTAAATAGTTGTTTGGAGGAATCTACTGTCTCTCTCTTCCTTTCTGGTTAGAATTTCCACGACAACTTCCTGTGAAGCAACGGAGAAAGAAAAGGAGAGATTCGTCTATATGGCTCCATCTCAAATGATACCCTTTGAGACCCCATAGGTCACTACTATTTACCAGAGCCACATAGTACTATGTGTTTACTATATAGGGAATGCAGACCGGAAGCAGTGGTGCTCTCTTGTGGATGACTTATGTGGCTCTGTAAGTCATTTAGGAAATAGAATTTTAACTAAATATACATTTGAGATGAAGCCATATACAATGCAGGGATTTTTCTGCCACAGAAACCCTTGGGGGGGGCCGCCTAAAATAATTTTAAGTCCAAACTGTAATTTTATTTATAATAAAATATGTAAAAAAGACAATGGACCTACAAGCATGTATGTTTTAATAATATAATATTTGTGAAATTCGAAAAATAATGAATTTAACAGTATTGATATTGTTTTTAAGTTTGAGCAAAATAACACCACAGCACTTGCCATGGCAAAATGCATAGAATTGCAGGAAATTAACTTTAAAACTGCAAAAATGCATC
Source organism: Salmo salar (assembly GCF_965601325.2). Classification (NCBI taxonomy): domain Eukaryota; kingdom Metazoa; phylum Chordata; class Actinopteri; order Salmoniformes; family Salmonidae; genus Salmo; species Salmo salar. Next base: position 812,432 of record NW_027675309.1, on the reverse strand, counting down.
TTGGCTCCATGCAAATTTGCATGGAAATTGTCTTAAAAATGGCGCAAAAAAACCACAAAGATGGCAGCCTTTATAAATTCAGCTGTGCCGACTGCGCCAATTGCCGCGCCCTGCCACGCCCCCCTGTCACACCCACCACCCTAAGCCCCGTTTTAATCCAGAAAAAAACCCTGCAATGTTCAATCACAGTGAAGTTTCTGCACTTCTTGTGAGGTCACAGCCAAGATTTTTGCACTTCCTGCGAGGTCACAGAGGCAGATGAGCACTTCCTGTGAGGTTACAGTGCTTTCAGTGAGAGCTCTCAGTCATTAGAGGCTCTGGTTTGAATTGTAAACAGGGTACACTGTGAGGACTGCGACGGCCCCTTACCAAGTCCAGCAAACAATAAATAAAATGTGCCTTTGTACCCCACGGGTGAGTAGGGTGGGGGGATGTGATGGTGTTTGGACGAAGAGGAAATATACCATCCCCTAACACTGGAATTACACACACATCAGCTGACAGCAACGTTTCTCTCCGCACGCTTCCCTCTTGCTCACCTGGGATCTGTCCTGCTCTACCCACAAACCACAAGTAATCCAGCGTCATGTACAAAGAAAAGATTACTAGATGAAAAAAACAGATGATTAGTTGGAGGTTCTCTTCCTCCTCCTCCTCCTCTTGGTTCTCCATGTAGCCTCCACAGGCAGGCAGCGCCCTCCAGTGGGTCTGCCAGGCCCTACCACGACATGCAGCGGTGACCCCAGTTCATAAGGGAGCCAGTGGGTCTGCCAGGCCCTACCACGACACGCAGCGGTGACCCCAGTTCACAAGGGAGCCAGTGGGTCTGCCAGGCCCTACCACGACACGCAGCGGTGACCCCAGTTCATAAGGGAGCCAGTGGGTCTGCCAGGCCCTACCACGACACGCAGCGGTGACCCCAGTTCATAAGGGAGCCAGTGGGTCTGCCAGGCCCTACCACGACACGCAGCGGTGACCCCAGTTCATAAGGGAGCCTGTGGGTCTGCCAGGCCCTACCACGACATGCAGCGGTGACCCCAGTTCATAAGGGAGCCAGTGGTTCTGCCAGGCCCTACCACGACACGCAGCGGTGACCCCAGTTCATAAGGGAGCCAGTGGTTCTGCCAGGCCCTACCACGACACGCAGCGGTGACCCCAGTTCACAAGGGAGCCAGTGGGGCACTGGAAGTGCTCTACAAAGTCTGGCGAGTTGGAGAGGGTGCCGATGAGGCTGTATTTTGGGGGGGTTGTAGGGTCACGAGTCCCTCGTGGGCGCTCTCCAGGGTTCGCACGGCACACCACAACTGAGAGAAGAAGACACGGTCCACCGATAAATAAGACAGGCAGTAGCTAGATCATTTACATCCCTGTCTTCCTGACGGTATTATACTAATTCTGGTTCTACTGAGTAACTAGATCACATCCCTGTCTTCCTGACTGAATTATACTAATTCTGTTTCTACTGAGTAACTAGATCACATCCCTGTCTTCCTGACTGTATTATACTAATTCTGTTCCTACTGAGTAACTAGATCACATCCCTGTCTTCCTGACTGAATTATACTAATTCTGTTTCTACTGAGTAACTAGATCACCTCTCTGTCTTCCTGACTGTATTATACTAATTCTGTTTCTACTGAGTGTACGAAAAATTAACAACACCTTCCTAATATTGAGTTGCCCCCACCCACCCTTTTGCACTCAGAACAGTCTCAATTCGTTGGGGCATTGGACTCTACAAGGTGTCGAAAGCGTTCCACAGGGATGCTGGCCCATGTTGACTCCAATGCTTCCCACAGTTGTCAAGTTGGCTGGATGTCCTTTGGGTGGTGGACCATTATTGATACACACGGGTAACGGTTGAGCGTCAAAAACCCAGCAGCGTTGCAGTTCTTGACACAAACCAGTGTGCCTGGCACCTACTACCATACCCCGTTCAAAGGAACTTAAATACACGATATATACAAAAGTATGTGAAAACCCCTTCAAAGTAGTGGATTCAGCAATTTCAGACACACGTTGCTGACAGGTCTATAAAATTGAGCACACAGCCATGCAATCTCCATAGACAAACATTGGCAGCAGAATGGCAGTACTGAAGAGCTCAGTGATTTTCAACTTGGCACCGTCATAGGATGCCACCTTTCCAACAAGTCAGTTTGTCAAATGTCTGCCCTGCTAGAGCTGCCCTGGTCAACTGTAAGTGCTGTTATAGTGAAGTGGAAACGTCTAGGAGCAACAACGGCTCAGCCGCGAAGTGGTAGGCCACACAAGCTCAGAGAACGGGACCACTGAGTGCTGAAGCGCGTAGCACATAAAAAAGCATTCTCAGTTGCAACACTCACTGCTGAGTTTCAAACGGTCTCTGGAAACAACGTCAGCAGAAGAACTGTTAGTCGGGAGCTTCATGAAATTGGTTTCCATGGTAGAGAACCCACACACAAGCCAAAAATCACTGCAAATCAAAGTGTCGGCTGGAGTGGTGTAAATCTTGCCGCCATTGGACTCTGGAGCAGTGAAACATGTATTCTGGAGTGATTAATCACGTTTCACAATCTGGCAGTCCGACGGACGAATCTGGGTTTGGTGGATGCCAGGAGAACGCTACCCCAATGCATAGTGCCAAATGTAAAGTTTGGTGAAGGAGGAATAAGGATCTTGGGCTGTTTTTCAGTTTCGGGCTAGGCCCCTTAGTTTCAATGAAGGGAAATCTTAAAGCTACAGTATTCAATGGCATTCTAGACGATTCTGTGCTTTGTGGCAACAGTTTGGGGAAGGCCCTTTCCTGTTTCAGCATGATAATGCCCCTGTGCATAAAGCAAGGTCAATACAGAAATGGTTTGTCAAGATCGACGTGGAAGAACTTGACTGGCCTGCAAACCTCAACCCACCTCAACCCCATTGAACACATTTGGGATGAATTGGAACACTGACTGCGAGCCAGGCCTAATTGCCCAACATCAGTGCCCAACATCAATAATGTTTGTGGCTGAATGGAAGAAAGTCTCCGCAGCAATGTTCCAACATCTAGCAGCAAATGGGGGAACCAACTCCATGTCAAAGCCCATGATTTTGGATTGAGATGTTCTATGAGCATGTGTCCACATACTTTTGTAGTGTATTTTATCTTGCCCATTCACAGTCCGAATGACACACACACAATCCATGTCTCAATTGTCTCAAGACTCCAAAAACCATTTTTTAACCTGTCTCCTCTCATTTATCTACACTGATTGAAGTGGATTTAAAAAGTAACATCAATAAGGGATCAAAGCTTTCACCTGGTCAGTCTGTCATAATGTTTTGTACACTCAGTGTCTGACAGGATTGGATGTTTATTTTATTAAATGATTTTAGTCATTTAGCAGACGCTCTTATTCAGAGTGACTTACAGGAGAAATTACGGTTAAGTGCCTTGCTTAAGGGCACACCGGCAGGTTTTTCACCATGTTGGCTTGGGGATTTGAACTGCTGTTAACCGCTAGGCTACCTGCCACCCTATGCATGCAATGTCAATGTTGTTTGACTTGTTTGTGTATCAGCACATTGACCTAGTCTCACTGCAACACTGCGTCCATGTTGCTTGACACAGGCGTTTTCAAATAACCTTTAGTCAAGGTGAGCTTCGCTCCCACTCAGTCTGTCCTATCAGACTTCCTGGTCTAACTGATTAACTTAATACTCAAACCTTATTGGCCGTTGAAAAGATTCAGTGGAACTCCCAGGGAGGGTTGGGGCACGTCTTTCAAACTTCCAAAATTATTTATTTTATTAGACTTTTTATTTTATTAGAACATTCAAAAGTACAACAGTAAGGCTACAATTTATACCATGACATTACAGTGATAGTTCAGCGATATGAAATATTTTAGATATTTGTTTCCTTACCATGAAAGCAGTCTATGGATAAGGAATCGGAGTGACTGCAATCCACAGTCAGAGTGACTGCAAGATCCACCCCCACACGGGAATATTTACCCTGCACCCTACCTCCCACACAGGAACATTTACCCTGCACCCCACCTCCCACACAGGAATATTTACCCTGCACCCCACCTCCCACACAGGAACATTTACCCTGCACCATACCTCCCACACAGGAACATTTACCCTGCACCCCGCCTCCCACACAGGAACATTTACCCTGCACCCCACCTCCCACACAGGAACATGTACCCTGCCCCCCACCTCCCCCACAGGAATATTTACCCTGCACCCCTTCTCCCACACAGGAACATTTACCCTGCACCCCACCTCCCACACAGGAACATTTACCCTTGCACCACCTCCCACACACAGGAACATTTACCCTGCACCCCACCTCCCACACAGGAACATTTACCCTGCACCCCACCTCCCACACACAGGAACATTTACCCTGCACCCCACCTCCCCCACAGGAACATTTACCCTGCACCCCACCTCCCCCACACAGGAACATTTACCCTGCACCCTACCTCCCACACACAGGAACATTTACCCTGCACCCCACCTCCCACACAGGAATATTTACCCTGCACCCGACCTCCCCCACAGGAACATTTACCCTGCACCCCACCTCATACACAGGAACATTTACCCTGCACCCCACCTCCCACACACAGGAACATTTACCCTGCACCCCACCTCCCCCACAGGAACATTTACCCTGCACCCCACCTCCCATACACAGGAACATTTACCCTGCACCCCACCTCCCACACAGGAACATTTACCCTGCACCCCACCTCCCACATAGGAACATTTACCCTGCATCCCACCTCATACACAGGAACATTTCCCTGCACCCCTTCTCCCACACAGGAACATTTACCCTGCACCCCACCTCCCCCACAGGAACATTTACCCTGCACCCCACCTCCCACACAGGAACATTTACCCTGCACCCCACCTCCCACATAGGAACATTTACCCTGCATCCCACCTCATACACAGGAACATTTCCCTGCACCCCTTCTCCCACACAGGAACATTTCCCTGCACCCCTTCTCCCACACAGGAACATTTACCCTGCACCCTACCTCCCACACAGGAACATTTACCCTGTTACACTGCCCCCACCACCCAATGGACATTACAGACTGTTACCCTGCCCCCACCACCCAATGGACATTACAGACTGTTACCCTGTTACCCTGCCCCCACCACCCAATGGACATTACAGACTGTTACCCTGCCCCCACCACCCAATGGACATTACAGACTGTTACCCTGTTACCCTGCCCCCACCACCCAATGGACATTACAGACTGTTACCCTGCTACCCTGCCCCCACCACCCAATGGACATTACAGACTGTTACCCTGCCCCCACCACCCAATGGATATTACAGACTGATACCCTGCCCCCACCACCCAATGGACATTACAGACTGTTACCCTGCCCACACCACCCAATGGATATTACAGACTGTTACCCTGCCCCCACCACCCAATGGACATTACAGACTGTTACCCTGTTACCCTGCCCCCACCACCCAATGGACATTACAGACTGTTACCCTGCCCCCACCACCCAATGGACATTGCTGACTGTTACCCTGCCCCCACCACCCAATGGACATTACAGACTGTTACCCTGTTACCCTGCCCCCACCACCCAATGGACATTACAGACTGTTACCCTGCCCCCACCACCCAATGGACATTACAGACTGTTACCCTGCCCCCACCACCCAATGGACATTACAGACTGTTACCCTGCCCCCACCACCCAATGGACATTACAGACTGTTACCCTGCCCCCACCACCCAATGGACATTACAGACTGTTACCCTGCCCCCACCACCCAATGGACATTACAGACTGTTACCCTGCCCCCACCACCCAATGGACATTACAGACTGTTACCCTGTTACCCTGCCCCTACCACCCAATGGACATTACAGACTGTTACCCTGCCCCCACCACCCAATGGTAATGTATATTGCTACAGTTGTAAATGTGCATATATTATTATTATTACTATTATTGTTATTGTTGTGTCTCATTCACTTCTCTATTTATTTGTTACATATTTACCTGCACTGTTGATCCCGGTGTATCAGATTTTCACCCTGTAATTACATCTCTATCACAAGTGACTAATAAACTCATCTAATCTAAACCTTTCACAACTGTCTGACTAAGAACATCTGTATGAAAACCAAATTAAAGATTTAAAAAACAACTGATGATGCTATATGAAAATAAATTGGTGGAGGAGATAAATCATAAACCTAAATTGAGAAACTTTTGTTTGATTAAGAACAAATGAATGTTTGAGAGAAAGTTGATGTCCACCCTACAGCCGGAGATCACTATGTACACAGGTAAGAACAGGGATATTGACCCTCCATGTGTCAACAGGCCGGTATTAGAGATCACTATGTACACAGGTAAGAACAGGGATATTGACCCTCCATGTGTCAACAGGCCGGTATTAGAATAGTAGAGGAGAGACTTTGTAACTACTGTGACCTGGAAGAGGTAGAGAATGAAATTCACTCAATACTTTATTGGCCTTTAAAAGACGATATACAGGTGTTTCTATTCCAGAAAGCCACTAGGTGGTAGGGCCTAGGAGAACCCTGGTATTATTCTATATACAGGTGTTTCTATTCCAGAAAGCCACTAGGTGGTAGGGCCTAGGAGAACCCTGGTATTATTCTATATACAGGTGTTTCTATTCCAGAAAGCCACTAGGTGGTAGGGCCTAGGAGAACCCTGGTATTATTCTATATACAGGTGTTTCTATTCCAGAAAGCCACTAGGTGGTAGGGCCTAGGAGAACCCTGGTATTATTCTATATACAGGTGTTTCTATTCCAGAAAGCCACTAGGTGGTAGGGTCTGGGAGAACCCTGGTATTATTCTATATACAGGTGATTCTATTCCAGAAAGCCACTAGGTGGTAGGGCCTAGGAGAACCCTGGTATTATTCTATATACAGGTGTTTCTATTCCAGAAAGCCCACTAGGTGGTAGGGCCTGGGAGAACCCTGGTATTATTCTATATACAGGTGTTTCTATTCCAGAAAGCCACTAGGTGGTAGGGCCTAGGAGAACCCTGGTATTATTCTATATACAGGTGATTCTATTCCAGAACCCTGGTATTATTCTATATACAGGTGTTTCTATTCCAGAAAGCCCACTAGGTGGTAGGGCCTGGGAGAACCCTGGTATTTTTCTATATACAGGTGATTCTATTCCAGAACCCTGGTATTATTTGGCTGATCGAAGAGGAAAACCTGAACGTTTATTCGTCCATTCTATATTCATGTGTCATGACGTTGGCCTCTTTTGGTACAGGGAGGACAGTTGACCCCTCCCCAATCCACCCTGTGTGTAAAGAGTTGTAAAAACTCTAAAATTCCAGGAGAGTCTCTGGCCACATGGCCCATAGAGAGACACAGGAAATTCTTCCCACTCATAGAATTGGAGAGCCAAGCGACATTTTGTGTGTGCTGGAGAAGGTATGGAAGATTGGTGAAGAATCCAGCTACGAACTGATCCGCTTGGTACAATTTTGTGATACTCAGAAGAGACAATATAGCCATATTACCATAAAACTGTTTATATAATAGCATCATAATGGTTGTATAGAATGTATTAATAAGGATAAAGCTTTTGTAAGACATTGAGATGCTATGTACTGATGTAATGTGATAGAATTGTATTTCTGTAACCAAATCTAACTCAGTCATAGGCACGCCCCCAGGGACCCATACAGGACCAGGCGTCATTTGACAAGCTGTTCTATGGGCACTATAAAACACCCCCTGATTTACATTTCTTCAGACCAGGCCTCCACTCATGGCTAATAGGTTTTACCTTCCAATTCCTCTACTGAAAGTGAACCATACCACGTGGTTAACTTTTAGACTATTGATACCGACAGAATAAGAACAAGTCTTTGATATTAATTATTAGTCTGCAGCTAAGTAAATTATATCATCGAACGCGAAGACCAACGAAACAACCATTCTATGACGACATTAATGAATGTTGCTTTGAAAGATCCATTCTAACCGAGAGAGAGACTCTCCAACAGAACCGAACTCTCCAACAAAGAACGACGACACACTGAGCGTAAATATATATTGATTGCAATTGTTCCCGAATGAGTGAGCCTTCAATTGTCAATTGTTAATATTAATGAACTCTGTGTAACTTCTCAGCGGACCGTTTATGACCCATTGTTCAACAGGCCGACCTGCCTGTTTAGCCCACAAGGGCACATTCCTCTACCCATCCTTTGTGACGATAATTACTGTTTGTATGTTTTTCTGTTAATTACTTAGTGTAGTAAATAAATGATTTTAAGACAATTGATGTATGGATGATTTTAGTAAAGACTGGGTTCGTGCAGATACAACAATTTACGACGTTTGGAATGAGACTGGACTAGAGGTAAAATACACCATTTAAACCAGAAGATAATCGGCCTATATAATAATATAGGAAAGTTATGTTAGGAAAATTATAACTTTGTAATCTGAATATTCTCCTTGGTGCCCCGATCTCCTAGTTAATTACAATTAAACGATTAATCAGTTTAATCGCGTGATAATAATTACAGGGAGTTAATTGATAAACATGTCTTCCGTTTAATGGTACACAAAGACACGACACATGTTTGCCAATTTGTTTGATAAAGCCTGGAATAAGAGAAAAAGGACAACCTATAATTAAATGCCATATTCAGTTGTAGTTGTATATCAAGTCCACGTACGTATGGATTGTGCGTCGGCTTATACATTTGAAGTCGGAAGTTTACATACACTTATGGTTGGAGTCATTAAAACTCATTTTTCAACCACTCCATTTCTTGTTAACAAACTATAGTTTTGGCAAGTCGGTTAGGACATCTACTTTGTGCATGACACAAGTAATTCTTACAACAATTGTTTACAGACAGATTATTTCACTTATAAATCACTGTATCACAATGCCAGTGGGTCAGAAGTTTACATACACTAAGTTGACTGTGCCTTTAAACAGCTTGGAAAATTCCAGAAAACGATGTCATGGCTTTAGAAGCTTCTGATAGGCTAATTGACATAATTTGAGTCAATTGGAGGAGTACCTGTGGATATATTTCAAGGCCTACCTTCAAACTCAGTGCCTCTTTGCTTGACCTCAGAAAAAATATGTTGACCTCCACAAGTCTGGTCATCCTTCGGAGCAATTTCCAAAAGCTTGAAGGTACCACGTTCATCTGTACAAACAATAGTATGCAAGTATAAACACCATGGGACCATGCAGCCGTCATACCGCTCAGGAAGGAGACGCGTTCTGTCTCCTGGAGATGAACGTACTTTGGTGCGAAAAGTGCAGATCAATCCCAGAACAACAGCAAAGGAGCTTGTGAAGATGCTGGAGGAAACAGGTACAAAAGTATCTATATCCACAGCAAAACGAGTCCTATATCAACATAACCTGAAAGGCCGCTCAGCAAGGAAGAAGCCACTGCTCCAAAACTGCCATAAAAAGAGCCAGACTATGGTTTGCAACTGCACATGGGGACAAAGATCGTACTTTTTGGAGAAATGTCCTCTGGTCTGATGAAACAAAAATAGGACTGTTTGGACATAATGACCATCGTTATGTTTGGAGGAAAAAGGGGGAGGCTTTGCAAGCCGAAGAATACCATCCTAACCGTAAAGCACAGGGGTGGCAGCATTATGTTGTGGGGGTGCTTTACTGCAGGAGGGACTGGTGCACTTCACAAAATAGATGGCATCATGAGGAAGCAAAATTATGTGCATATATTGAAGCAACATCTCAAGACATCAGTCAGGAAGTTAAAGCTTGGTCGCAAATGGGTCTTCCAAATGGACAATAACCCCAAGCATACTTCCACAGTTGTGGCAAAATGACTTAAGGACAACAAAGTCAAGGTATTGGAGTGGCCATCACAAAGCCCTGACCTCAATTCTATAGCACATTTGTGAGCAGAACTGAAAAAGTGTGTGCGAGCAAGGAGGCCTACAAACCTGACTCAGTTACACCAGCTCTGTCAGGAGGAATGGGCCAAAATTCACCCAACTTATTGTGGGAAACTTGTGGAAGGCTACCCGAAACGTTTGACCCAAGTTAAGAAATTTAAATGCAATGCCACCAAATACTAATTGAGTGTATGTAAACTACTGACCCACTGGGAATGTGATGAAAGAAATAAAACCTGATATAAATCATTCTCTCTACTATTATTCTGACATTTCACCTTCTTAAAGTAAATTGGTGATCCTAACTGACCTAAGACAGGGAATTTTTACTAGGATTAAATGTCAGGAATTGTGAAAAACTGAGTTTAAATGTATTTGGCTAAGGTGAATGTAAACTTCCGACTTGAACTATATATAAGCTGCAGGTTGGGTGTTCAATTCTAGCGCTAGAAAGTTTTTTATTGTATTTTTTTAAGCTTTTCCCTTTACTTTACACTAATCTTAACTATTCGGAATGAATGCCTAAACTTAAGTTTTAGTTTCATGTTTGCCGAGTTTGACTGAAAAGCTAAAATATGGCAACAGCAGGTGTAGTTAAGACATCAAGCCATGGTGTAATTCTGCTACTGCAGTTACAGCACAGGTTGGCATTTTATTTGAGGATTAGATTGTTATTGTTACAACTGTTTATAAGGAAAATACAGACACATTTTATATGTTCAAATCATGTTGGAAATCAATGAAAGCATATTTTTGTTGTTGTTGCAATATAAAACTGGGAAGAGTCCAAGGACAATTGTAGAGGGTCACACCAAATCTGGTAAATCAAATCAAATGTATTTATATAGCCCTTCTTACATCAGCTGATATCTCAAAGTGCTGTATAGAAACCCAGCCTAAAACCCCAAACAGCAAGCAATGCAGGTGTAGAAGCACGGTGGCTAGGAAAAACTCCCTAGAAAGGCAGGAACCTAGGAAGAAACCTAGAGAGGAACCAGGTTATGAGGGGTGGCCAGTCCTCTTCTGGCTGTGCCGGGTGGAGATTATAACAGAACATGGCAAAGATGTTCAAATGTTCATAAATGACCAGCATGGTCAAATAATAATAATCACATTGGTTGTAGAGGGTGCAACAGGTCAGCACCTCAGGAATAAATGTCAGTTGGCTTTTCATAGCCGATCATTGAGAGTATCTATACCACTCCTGCTGTCTCTAGAGAGTTGAAAACAGAAGGTCTGGGACAGGTAGCACGTCTGGTGAACAGGTCAGGGTTCCATAGCCGCAGGCACAACAGTTGAAACTGGAGCAGCAGCACGGCCAGGTGGACTGGGGACAGCAAGGAGTCATCATGCCAGGTAGTCCTGAGGCATGGACCTAGGGCTCAGGTCCTCCGAGAGAGAGAAAGAAAGAAAGAGAGAAAGAGAGAATTAGAGAGAGCATACTTAACCTGTTGGGGATAGGGGGCAGTATTTGCACGGCCGGATAAAAAACGTAACCAATTTAATCTGGTTACTACTCCTGCCCAGTAACTAGAATATGCATATAAAACACCCTAAAGTTTCTAAAACTGTTTGAATGGTGTCTGTGAGTATAACAGAACTCATATGGCAGGCAAAAACCTGAGAAGATTCCTTACAGGAAGTGGCCTGTCTGACAAGTTCTTGTTCTTCTTGGCTCTGTTTATTGAAGACTGAGGATCTTTGCTGTAACGTGACACTTCCTACAGCTCCCATAGGCTCTCAGAACCCGGGAAAAAGCTGTATGATATCGAGGCAGCCCCTGGCTGAAAAACATTAGCGCGTTTGGATAGTGGCCGGTCAGAGGACCATCAGACTGGGGCTCGTGCACGAGGGCACGAGATGTTTTTATTTTCTCTCTCTTTGAACGTAAACACGCTTTCCCGGTTGGAATATTATCGCTTTTTTACGAGAAAAATGGCATAAAAATTGATTTTAAACAGCGGTTGACATGCTTCGAAGTACGGTAATTGAATATTTAGAAATGTTTTGTCACGAAACGCGTTGGGCGCGTGACCCTTATTTACCCTTCAGATAGTGTCTTGAACGCATGAACAAAACGCCGCTATTTGGACATAACTATGGATTATTTGGGACCAAACCAACATTTGAAGTAGAAGTCCTGGGAGTGCATTCTGATGAAGAACACCAAAGGTAATCAAACTTTTCTAATAGTAAATCGGAGTTTGGTGAGTGCCAAACTTGGTTGGTGTCAAAATAGCTAGCCTGTGATGGCTGGGCTATCTACTTAGAGTATTGCAAAATGTGCTTTCACCGAAAATCTATTTTAACTTCTCTAGGGCCAGTGGGATGATTTCGTCCCACCTACGTAACAGCCAGTGGAATCCCGTGGCGCATTATTCAAATACCTTAGAACTGCTATTACTTCAATTTCTCAAACATATGACTATTTTACACCATTTTAAAGACAAGACTCTCGTTAACCTCTTGGGGCTAGGTGGGACGCTAGCGTGCCACCTGTGGTGCACTCCATCAACAGCAGGTGCATTTCAAGAGCGGCAAATTTGAATCCAAATAAATGTCAAAATTCAAATTTTTCAAAAATACAACTATGTTACACCATTTGAAAGATAAACATCTCCTTAATCTAACCACGTTTTACGATTTCAAAAAGGTTTTACGGCGAAAGCATAAATTTAGAGTATGTTAGGACAGTACATTTACAAGAGTTGTGTGTAATGTTTTGTCAAGTCAAAGACAGGGTCACCAAAACCATAAAACCAGCTAAAATGATACACTAACCTTTTACAATCTCCATCAGATGACACTCCTAGGACATTATGTTAGACAATGCATGCATTTTTAGTTCTATCAAGTTCATATTTATATACAAAAACAGCGTTTTACTATGGCATTGATGTTGAGGAAATCGTTTCCCTCCAATAACCGGCAGTCAAGTCAGCGTCACAAATTAAATAATTAAAATTAGAAAACATTGGTAAAATATTATATTGTCATTTAAAGAATTATAGATTTACATCTTTTGAACGCAATCAACTTGCCAGATTTAAAAATAACCTTACTGGGAAATCACACTTTGCAATAATCTGAGCACTGTGCCCAGAAAAATACGCGTTGCGATACAGACTAGACGTCATGTTGGGGAGATCTAAAATCGAAAATACTATGTAAATAATCCATTACCTTTGATTCTCTTCATCAGATGTCACTTCCAGGTATCACAGGTCCATAACGAATGTAGTTTTGTTCAAAAAAGCTCATCATTTATGTCCAAAAATCTCCGTCTCGTTAGCACATGATGTAAGCCAGCCGGACTTCTCGTCATGAACGAGGGGAAAAAATATATTTCCGTTCGTTCAAACATGTCAAACGTTGTATAGCATAAATCATTAGGGCCTTTTTTAACCAGAACATGAATAATATTCAAGGTGGACGAATGCATAGCCTTTTATAACGTATTGGAACGAGGGTACCCAACATGAAGTAGCGCGCCAGGTGTCTAATGGGACATCACCGTTCCATGGCTCTTGTTCGGTCAGATCTCCCTCCAGAAGACTCAAAACACTTTGTAAAGGCTGGTGACATCTAGTGGAAGCAATAGGAAGTGCCAAAATATTCCTAAACCCCTGTGTGTTTCAATGGGATAGGTTTAAAGTCAATACAACACATCAGGTATCCACTTCCTGTCAGAAAATGTCTCAGGGTTTTGCCTGCCAAATGAGTTCTGTTATACTCACAGACACCATTCAAACAGTTTTGGAAACTTTAGAGTGTTTTCTATCCATATATAATAAGTATATGCATATTCTAGTTACTGGGTAGGATTAGTAACCAGATTAAATCGGGTACATTTTTTTTATCCAGACGTGCAAATGCTGCCCCCTAGACCCAACAGGTTAATCTAACCACACTGTCCGATTTCAAAAAGGCTTTACAACAAAAGCAAAACATTAGATTATGTCAGCAGAGTACCCAGCCAGAAATAATCAGACACCCATTTTTCAAGCCAGCATATAATGTCACCAAAACCCAGAAGACAGCTAAATGCAGCACTCACCTTTGATGATCTTCATCAGATGACAACCCTAGGACATTATGTTATACAATACATGCATGTTTTGTTCAATCAAGTTCATATTTATATCAAAAACCAGCTTTTTACTTGAGCATGTGACGTTCAGAACTAGCATACCCCCCGCAAACTTCCGGGGAATTCGCTAACATTTTACTAAATTACTCACGATAAACGTTCACAAAAAGCATAACAATTATTTTAAGAATTATAGATACAGACCTCCTCTATGCACTCGATATGTCCGATTTTAAAATAGCTTTTTGGTGAAAGCACATTTTGCAATATTCTAAGTACATAGCCCAGGCATCACGGGCTCGCTATTTAGACACCCGGCAAGTTTAGCACTCACCATAATCATATTTACTATTATAAAAGTTTCATTACCTTTTGTTGTCTTCCTCAGAATGCACACCCAGGACTGCTACTTCAATAACAAATGTTGGTTTGGTCCAAAATAATCCATCGTTATATCCGAATAGCGGCGTTTTGTTTGTGCGTTCCAGACACTATCCGAAATAGTAAAGAAGTGTCGCGCGCATGGCGCAATTCGTGACAATAAAATTCTAAATATTCCATTACCGTACTTCGAAGCATGTCAACCGCTGTTTAAAATCAATTTTTACGACATTTTTCTCGTAGAAAAGCGATAATATTCCGACAGGGAATCTCCTTTTCGGCAAACAGAGGAAAAAATCCCAAAGGCGGGGGCGGTCGGGGTCACGAGCATAAGCCCAGTGTCCCTTGATCGGCCACTTGAGAAAGGCGATAATGTGTTTCAGCCTGGGGCTGGAATGACGACATTCTGTTTTTTCCCGGGCTCTGAGCGCCTATTGACGACGTAGGAAGTGTCACGTTAGAGCAGAGATCCTTAGTAAATTTTAGAGATGGAAAAGAAGTTCATGAAATGGTCAGACAGGCCACTTCCTGTAAAGGAATCTCTCAGGTTTTGACCTGCCATTTGAGTTCTGTTATACTCACAGACACCATTCAAACAGTTTTAGAAAATTTAGGGTGTTTTCTATCCATATGTAATAAGTATATGCATATTCTAGTTACTGGGTAGGAGTGGTAACCAGATTAAATCGGGTATGTTTTTTATCCAGCCGTGTCAATACTGCCCCCTAGCCCTAACAGGTTAAGAATTATAGATACAGAACTCCTTTATGCACTCGCTATGTCCGATTTTAAAATAGCTTTTCGATGAAAGCACATTTTGCAATATTCTAAGTAGATAGCCCAGCCATCACAGGCTAGGTATTTTGACACCAACCAAGTGTGGTACTCACCAAACTCCGATTTACCATTAGAAAAGTTTGATTACCTTTGGTGTTCTTCGTCAGAATGCACTCCCAGGACTTCTACTTCAATAACAAATGTTGGTTTGGTCCCAAATAATCCATAGTTATATCCAAATAGTGGCGTTTTGTTCGTGCGTTCAAGACACTATCCGAAGGGTAAATAAGGGTCACGCGCCCGACGCGTTTTGTGACAATAAATTTCTAAATATTCCATTACCGTACTTCGAAGCATGTCAAACTCTGTTTAAAATCAATTTTTATGCAATTTTTCTCGTAAAAAAGCGATAATATTCCGACCGGGACTGGTGGTTTTCGTTCAAAGAGAGAGAAAGTAAACATGGAGTCGACTCGGGCACGCGGGCCCCGTCCCATTGTCCTCAGATCGACCACTATCAAAATGCGCTAATGTTTTTCAGCCATGGGCTGCAAAGCCACGATTCAGCTTTCTGGCGCCTTCTGAGAGCCTATGGGAGCGTTAGAAAATGTCACGTCATGCCAGAGATCCCCTGTTTTTGTTAGAGATGATCAAGAAGGCCATGAAATGGTCAGAGAGAGCGCTTCCTGTTTGGAATCTTCTCAGGTTTTGGCCTGCCAAATGAGTTCTGTTATACTCACAGACACCATTCAAACAGTTTTAGAAACTTTAGGGTGTTTTCTATCCAAATCAAACAATTATATGCATATTCTAGTTTCTGGGCAGGAGTAATAACCAGATTAAATCGGGTACGTTTTTTATCCGGCCGTGAACATACTGCCCCCTATCCTAAACAGGTTAAACCGCAGCCGTCGACACAGCAGTTCTTAAAAGAGGAAGTAAACATAGACAAACCTATATTAAAATTGGCAGTCTAGAGCACCAGTGAAAGGGATTTCGAAATGGGAAGTTAGGAGCAATTTATATAAGGACGGTATTTGGTATCATGATAAGTTACCAATACTACCTAAGTCATTGTTTAGAGATGCGGCAAGATTGACACATGGGCAGAGCCATGTGTCAACAGGGGGGATAGTAGAGCAGGTTCGGAAACACTTTGTGGCCTATTGGATAATGAACTACTTAACCTCTTGGGGCTAGGTGGGACGCTAGCGTGCCACCCGTGGTGCACTCCATCAACAGCAGGTGCATTTCAAGAGCGGCAAATTTGAATCCAAATAAATGTCAAAATTCAAATTTTTCAAAAATACAACTATTTTACACCATTTGAAAGATAAACATCTCCTTAATCTAACCACGTTTTACGATTTCAAAAAGGTTTTACGGCGAAAGCATAAATTTAGAGTATGTTAGGACAGTACATTTACAAGAGTTGTGTGTAATGTTTTGTCAAGTCAAAGACAGGGTCACCAAAACCATAAAACCAGCTAAAATGATGCACTAACCTTTTACAATCTCCATCAGATGACACTCCTAGGACATTATGTTAGACAATGCATGCATTTTTAGTTCTATCAAGTTCATATTTATATCCAAAAACAGCGTTTTACTATGGCATTGATGTTGAGGAAATCGTTTCCCTCCAATAACCGGCAGTCAAGTCAGCGTCACAAATTAAATAATTAAAATTAGAAAATATTGGTAAAATATTATATTGTCATTTAAAGAATTATAGATTTACATCTCTTGAACTCAATCAACTTGCCAGATTTAAAAATAACCTTACTGGGAAATCACACTTTGCAATAATCTGAGCACTGCGCCCAGAAAAATACGCGTTGCGATACAGACTAGACGTCATGTTGGGGAGATCTAAAATCGAAAATACTATGTAAATAATCCATTACCTTTGATTCTCTTCATCAGATGTCACTTCCAGGTATCACAGGTCCATAACGAATGTAGTTTTGTTCAAAAAAGCTCATCATTTATGTCCAAAAATCTCCGTCTCGTTAGCACATGATGTAAGCTAGCCGGACTTGTCGTCATGAACGAGGGGAAAAAATATATTTCCGTTCGTTCAAACATGTCAAACGTTGTATAGCATAAATCATTAGGGCCTTTTTTAACCAAAACATGAATAATATTCAAGGTGGACGAATGCATACTCTTTTATAACGTATTGGAACGAGGGTACCCAACATGAACTCGCGCGCCAGGTGTCTAATGGGACATCATCGTTCCATGGCTCTTGTTCGGTCAGATCTCCCTCCAGAAGACTCAAAACACTTTGTAAAGGCTGGTGACATCTAGTGGAAGCAATAGGAAGTGCCAAAATATTCCTAAGCCCCTGTGTTTTTCAATGGGATAGGTTTAAAGTCAATACAACACATCAGGTATCCACTTCCTGTCAGAAAATGTCTCAGGGTTTTGCCTGCCAAATGAGTTCTGTTATACTCACAGACACCATTCAAACAGTTTTAGAAACTTTAGAGTGTTTTCTATCCATATATAATAAGTATATGCATATTCTAGTTACTGGGTAGGATTAGTAACCAGATTAAATCGGGTAAATTTTTTTTATCCAGACGTGCAAATGCTGCCCCCTAGACCCAACAGGTTAAAAAACATTTTTTATAATACATAAGTATATTAAATGGGAAGAGGTGGTCCCAACTTACTGGGTGGACACGATTAGGGTAGTTGGTTTACTAGGATCTATCTCTTTAAATAATGGATTACATTTTAGCTGATCAGGTAAACCATATAGAATGCCAGAGTTAGGGAGGCCAGAACAGGTAGACATAGAAGTTGAAGATATACTAACAGAACACATGGTTAACCAAACCCGTATGTCCGAGACTTTGTGTCCAACAGGTGAATTACAGGAGAAGATGATTCTCTCAATCCAACCAGGAGACTGGGTGTGGATCCAGTCCCTGAGGAGAAAAGAACTGGAAGCAGACACGGTGGGAGGGCCCTTACCAAGTGTTCCTGGTAATAGCCTTCGCGGTGAGAATAGCTGAAAGAGCTACCTGGGTTCATATCACACATTGCGGGAGGGTAAGACACACTGACACTGTCGAACAATCACAGAGTTAGGAGAAGAACCGAATACCTATAAGGTTCGGGGGTTACCTCTCTAACAAAGATTCCCTAACCCGCCCGATCCTCACTGTGTGCATTCATAGAAGTGAAAGTGTGGGTTGGCCTCTAGCCAGTGATATATTCTCCGGGAGGGGGTGGGGCTTTACAGGGGTACTGGTCAGTCTGAGCTGTCTGATTGTGGGAGCCATATTCCTAATACACCATGAACCACTCGAGAAGTCAGAAAGTGGTAACTTGACCCATAGTGTAGAAGATGAGGAGTTTTTATGGCCTAGGTACAAAAGGTCACTCGATCTGGATAAAAAGGAAGTGAGAGTAGAGTTAGGGAAGGATGTCTCAATAGAGTTCTATGCAGACCAAATGGGGTCCCTAACCTCCTGGCAGTCTAGGACTCGGACTTCATGGGGAAGATATCTGTGTAGATCCCGGTGTAACTCATGGAATCAGGTCATAGCTCACACAGAGAGAGAAGGCTATGTCAATCCACACACCCAATATAGAAACAGATGGAGTATAGTGAAGGCCAGGGTTTTTGACTGCAATCCAGAGCAAGGGAAGTATTGCTTGAAGATAGGAATGACCATTAAAAGCATAAAGAAAGAGGATTTAGGGTTATGGTATGTTGGCCTTGACCAGACCATTGTCGACACTGCGGTACCATTCCGAGTAGTAGAGGTTAGGACAGGAGATAGTTCTACCGCCAGCCAGAATACCAGTAGTACCCCTGATAAAACGGACATTACCCGTGTTGTCATCCAGAGCCAAGGACCGGTGAGGATAGTTCAGACGAAAGATCTTAACCTCTATGGGCTAGGTGGGACGCTAGCATCCCACCCGTGGTGCACTCCATCAACAGCAGGTGCATTTCAAGAGCGGCAAATTTGAATCCAAATAAATGTCGAAATTCAAATTTTTCAAACATACAACTATTTTACACCCTTTGAAAGATAAACATCTCCTTAATCTAACCACGTTTTACGATTTCAAAAAGGTTTTACGGCGAAAGCATAAATTTAGAGTATGTTAGGACAGTACATTTACAAGAGTTGTGTGTAATGTTTTGTCAATTCAAAGACAGGGTCACCAAAACCATAAAACCAGCTAAAATGATGCACTAACCTTTTACAATCTCCATCAGATGACACTCCTAGGACATTATGTTAGACAATGCATGCATTTTTTGTTCTATCAAGTTCATATTTATATCCAAAAACAGCGTTTTACTATGGCATTGATGTTGAGGAAATCGTTTCCCTCCAATAACTGGCAGTCAAGTCAACACCACAAATGAAATAATTAAAATTAGAAAACATTGGTAAAATATTATATTGTCATTTAAGGAAGTGATTGAGGTTTGAGACTTGGTTTGGGGATTCCAACCTATGGCTGGAATGGATTCAGTATACAGCTAGATCAGTAGCTAAAGAAGAAGGTTATGCCTGCGCAACAGCCAAACTTCAGTTGACAACCATCCCCTTTCTACTCGATGGAATTAATTTACCAAGGGGAATGGCCTGTATGGTAAAGCTGTTCATGAAGGCAAGGAAGCCAGACAGTTGCACTGATCTGCATTATCTGTATCCTATGTGTCCATTTGATTCAGACTTCCCCCTTTCACAGTCGCAGGAGGAGACTATTATTGTGTGGCTCGACACAACACATACGGATGGAACGTAGGGGAAGTAAGAACATGCAATAGGACAGAGAATGTTACAACTGACGAGACAATGAGGGACCTGACTGGGTGGTTGAGTTCCGAGGACTTTAGTAAGATAAAAAGGCCGAGAGCGGATGTCTGGTGGTTGTGTGGAGGTATGAAGCTGTGGCCAAACCTGCCTGCAAATTGGACTGGTATTTGTGCATTGGTACAGTTAGGCATGCCCTTCACCCTTATACAACACAAAGACCTAGTGCCAGGTGAAAGAGAGGGGAGGAGTGCTCTGTCAGGGTCCTTTGACGATAGAATTTACATTGATAGCATTGGGGTTCCAAGGGGGGTGCCTGATGAGTTTAAAGCTAGGAATCAGATATGGGCTGGATTGGAATCAAGTCTTTTTTGGTGGTCGACTCTCAATAAAAAATGTGGATTGGATAAATTACATTTATTATAACCAACAGTGTTTCATCAACTATACCAGAGAGGCAATTCAAGGGTTAGCAGAACAGACAGCTGCGACCACTTTGATGGTATTGCAGAATAGAATAGCTTTGGATATGCTTCTGGCTGAGAAGGGTGGTGTGTGTGTGATGTTTGGATCTGAATGCTGTACTTTCATCCCTGAGAACACAGCTCCAGATGGATCAGTGACAAAGGTCCTGGCCGGTCTAAACAATTTAGCTCAGGAGTTAGCAGAAAATTCCGGGGTGGACATGGCACTCACGGGATGGTTTGATAGTACGTTCGGAAAATTGGTTGTAATCACTGTGTTGTGGACTGCTTTCACCTGTATGACTGTGTTGATATTATGTGGTTGTTGTTTGGTCCCTTGTGCGAGAGGTCTCATTTCCAGGGCTCTGGAGAGATCGATGACGGAGCAGATGGTGAGATACGGACCGATTCCAAGTTCAGACCAGTGGGATGACAAATACCTACCGCCGAGCCTGGTGGAGGATTCATTCAATTACGAGGAGCCCATGTTTAGGAAGACTGTTTCTCTAAATGAAGGTCATAGCAAAAATCCTAATCCTGACTGGACATAGGCTTAGAACAATCATTGATAAGTATGTAATGAAAATACATGTATTCGTTTTCTTTGATCTAGTTTGATTTTGTGTGACATTTCTGAATCCAATAAAAATAGATGTGTTAATGTGTATGTGAAATACTTTAGCCAATAGGGTGGATTGTAATGGAAATAATATGATTAACCTGTTAGGGCTAGGGGGCAGTATTGACACGGCCGGATAAAAAACGTATCCGATTTAATCTGGTTACTACTCCTGCCCAGTAACTAGAATATGCATATAATTATTAGCTTTGGATAGAAAACACCCTAAAGTTTCTAAAACTGTTTGAATGGTGTCTGTGAGTATAACAGAACTCCTATGGCAGGCAAAAACCTGAGAAGGTTTCATGCAGGAAGTGGCCTGTCTGACAAGTGGTCGTTCTTCTTGTCTCTGTTTATTGAAGAGTCAGGATCTTAGCTGTAACGTGACACTTCCTACGGCTCCCATAGGCTCTCAGAGCCTGGGAAAAAGCTGAACGATATTGAGGCAGCCCCTGGCTGAAACACATTACTCGCCTTTGCCAAGTGGCCGATCAGAGGACAAAGGAATTAGGTGCGTGCCCGACTCGACCCAGTGATATATTTTCTTTCGTCTGTTACCTAATTGCAGATTCCCAGTCGGAATATTATCGCTTTTTTACGAGAAAAATGGCATAAAAATTGATTTTAAACAGCGGTTGACATGCTTCGAAGTACGGTAATGAAATATTTAGAAATCTTTTGTACGAAATGCGCCGTGCGCGTGACCCTTATTTACCATTTCGGATAGTGTCTAGAACGCACGAACAAAACGCCGCTGTTGGAACATAACTTATGGATTATTTTGGACCAAACCAACATTTGTTATTGAAGTAGAAGTCCTGGGAGTGCATTCTGATGAAGAACAGGAAAGGTAATCAAACTTTTCTAATAGTAAATCTGATTTTGGTGAAGGCTAAACTTGCTGGGTGTCTAAATAGCTAGCCCTGTGATGCCGGGCTATCTACTGAGAATATTGCAAAATGTGCTTTCACCGAAAAGCTATTTTAAAATCGGACATATGAGTGCATAGAGGAGTTCTGTATCTATAATTCTTAACCTGTTAGGGCTAGGGGCAGTATTGACACGGCTGGATAAAAAACTTACCCGATTTAATCTGGTTACTACTCCTGCCCAGTAACTAGAATATGCATATAATTATTGGCTTTGGATAGAAAACACCCTAAAGTTTCTAAAACTGTTTGAATGGTGTCTGTGAGTATAACAGAACTCATATGTCAGGCAAAAACCTGAGAAGATTTCATGCAGGAAGTGGCCTGTCTGACAAGGTGTCGTTCTTCTTGTCTCTGTTTATTGAAGAGTGAGGATCTTAGCTGTCCCGTGACACTTCCAACGACTGCCATAGGTTCTCAGAAGGCGGCAAAACGCTGAATCGTGGCTTTGCAGGCTCTGGCTGAAACAAAGTAGCGCGTTTGGGTAGTGGCTGGTTACAGTACTGTGAGACTCAGCCTCGTGCCCGCGTCGACCGAAAGCTTTGTTTTCTTTCCTCTGTTTAGCTAAATGGACATTCCCGGTCGGAATATTATTGCTTTTTTACGAGAAAAATGGCATAAAAATGGATTTTAAACAGCGGTTGACATGCTTCGAAGTACGGTAATGGAATATTTAGATTTTTTTTGGTCACGAATTGCACCATGCGCACGACCCTGATTTACCATTTCGGATAGTGTCTGGTACGCACGAACAAAACGCCGCTATTCGGATATAACGATGGATTATTTTGGACCAAACCAACATTTGTTATTGAAGTAGCAGTCCTGGGAGTGCATTCTGACGAAGACAACAAAAGGTAATCAAACTTTTATAATAGTAAATCTGATATTGGTGAGTGCTAAACTTGCCGGGTGTCTAAATAGCTAGCTCGTGATGGTTGGGCTATGTACTTAGAATATTGCAAAATGTGCTTTCACCAAAAAGCTATTTTAAAATCAGACATATCGAGTGCATAGAGGAGTTCTGTATCTATAATTCTTAAAATAATTGTTATGCTTTTTGTGAACGTTTATCGTGAGTAATTTAGTAAATTGTTAGTGAATTCGCCGGAAGTTTGCGGGGGGTATGCTAGTTCTGAACGTCACATGCTAATGTAAAAAGCTGTTTTTTGATATAAATATGAACTTGATTGAACAAAACATGCATGTATTGTAAAACATAATGTCCTAGGGTTGTCATCTGATGAAGATCATCAAAGGTTAGTGCTGCATTTAGCTGTCTTCTGGGTTTTTGTGACATTATATGCTAGCTTGAAAAATGGGTGTCTGATTATTTCTGGCTTGGTACTCTGCTGACATAATCTAATGTTTTGCTTTCGTTGTAAAGCCTTTTTGAAATCGGACAGTGTGGTTAGATTAACGAGAGTCTTGTCTTCAAATAGCTGTAAAATAGTCATATGTTTGAGAAATTGAAGTAATAGCATTTCAAAGGTTTTGAAAATCGCGCCACAGGATTCAACTGGCTGTTACGTAGGTGGGACGAATTCGTCCCGCCTGCCCCAGAGAGGTTAAATTTACTAAATTACTCACGATAAACGTTCACAAAAAGCATAACAATTATTTTAAGAATTATAGATACATTACTCCTCTATGCACTCGATATGTCCGATTTTAAAATAGTTTTTCGGATGAAGCACATTTTGCAATATTCTGAGTAGTTAGCCCGGCATCACAGGGCTAGCTATTTAGACACCCGGCAAGTTTAGCCTTCACCAAAATCCCATTTACTATAACAAAAATGGTCTTACCTTTCCTGTTCTTCGTCAGAATGCACTCCCAGGACTTCTACTTCAATAACAAATGTTGGTTTGGTCCCAAATAATCCATTGTTATATCCAAACAGCGTTGTTTTGTTCGTGAGTTCTAGACACTATCCGAAATGGTAAATAACGGTCGCACGCATGGCGCATTTCGTGACAAAAAAATTCTAAATATTCCATTACCGTACTTCGAAGCATGTCAACCGCTGTTTAAAATCAATTTTTATGCCATTATTCTTGTAAAAAGCGATAATATTCCGACTGGGAATCTGCAATTAGGTAAACAGACGAAAGAAAATATATCACTGGGTCGACTCGGGCACGCACCTAATTCCTTTGTCCTCTGATCGGCCACTTGGCAAAGGCGATAATGTGTTTCGAGCCAGGGGCTGCCTCAATATCGTTCAGCTTTTTCCCAGGCTCTGAGAGCCTATGGGAGCCGTAGGAAGTGTCACGTTACAGCTAAGATCCTGACTCTTCAATAAACAGAGACAAGAAGAACGACCACTTGTCAGACAGGCCACTTCCTGCATGAAACCTTCTCAGGTTTTTGCCTGCCATAGGAGTTCTGTTATACTCACAGACACCATTCAAACAGTTTTAGAAACTTTAGGGTGTTTTCTATCCAAAGCTAATAATTATATGCATATTCTAGTTACTGGGCAGTAGTAGTAACCAGATTAAATCGGATACGTTTTTTATCCGGCCGTGTCAATACTGCCCCCTAGCCCTAACAGGTTAATCATATTATTTCCATTACAATCCACCCTATTGGCCTTGGTCCGGGTTTGGTGGGTAATTCTGTAACGGCTGTCTGAGGAAGAAGTGGACCAAAACGCGGCGGAGTTAGGGTTCGTCATATTTAATTCAACGAACACTATGCAATTCACAAAAACAACAAAACTGACAGCCAACACAGTCCTGTCAGGTGCAACCACAATGACAAGAACAATTACCCACGAAACACAAAGGAAACGTAGGCAACTTATGTGTGACTCCCAATCAACCACAACCCTCTACAGCTGTGCCTGATTGGAAGTCACACGGCCAAAATCAATGAAACAATAAAAAACACACACTTCCTTCTGCCATATCCTGACCCAACTACACCCTCTACTGGTCAGGACGTGACAGTATCATAAACATCATGTTGGTATGACTGTAAACACTGATAAAGTATCATATACATCATGTTGGTATGACTGTAAACACTGATAAAGTATCATAAACATCATGTTGGTATGACTAAACACTGATAAAGTATCATATACATCATGTTGGTATGAATGTAAACACTGATAAAGTATCATATACATCCAAATAATCTCAAAATTAAAATTCAAGTATTATATGGCATTTTAAAGATACTCTACTCGTTAATCCAATCACATTGTCTTATTTCAAAAAGGCTTTACGGTGAAAGAAAAACATTACATTATTTTAGCATCTCAGCCATTTTCAAAGCCGATAGCCATCACAAAACCAGATATACAGCTAAAATTAAGCACAAACCTTTGACAATCTGAATCAGATGACCCTCCTAGGACATCATGTTAGACAATACATGCATTTTTTGTTCGATCAAGTTTATATTTATATCCAAAAATACCGATTTTTACATTGGTGCGTGACGTTCAGAAAATGTTTTCTCCCCTTAACAGCCGGTGAAAAGGCACATTTAATTTACGGAAGAACTCATAAAACGTTGAAAAAAAAAATCTAACAATTATTTAAAGAATTACAAATAATCTACTCCTTTATGCAACCACTTTGTCAGATTTCAAAAATAACGTTACGGAAAAAGCAACATTGTTCAATATTCTGAGTACAGAACTTAGCCTTCAATGCTAAGCTATACAGTTAGCCTTCAATGCTAAGCTATACAGTTAGCCTTCAATGCTAAGCTATACAGTTAGCCTACAACCACGGCGTCGACAAATCTCTAACAATATGTTGGAAATATTTACTTACCTTTTGCTGATCTTCGGCGGAATGCACTCGGGATGGGCTCCCACTTCCACAAGAAAAATTTTCATTTGTTCTGCAAAAGTCCATCATTTATGTCCAAAATACGTCCGTTTTGTTGACCCGTCCAGAACTACATGTTACCATGCCAATGTGGCGTGGACGCAAATCCGTAGACGAAATGGCCAAAAAATTCCATTACCATTTGTAGAAACACGGCAAACGATGTTTACAATCAATCCTTTAGGGTATTTTTTAACGTAAAATTGGGATAATTTAACAACGGGGCTGTAGGTATTCAGTCATACAAGAACAAATAGACGCAGCCCGTCTGGTGTTCAACCTTCCCAAGTTCTCTCACGTCACCCCGCTCCTCCGCACACTCCACTGGCTTCCAGTTGAAGCTCGCATCCGCTACAAGACCATGGTGCTTGCCTACGGAGCTGTGAGGGGAACGGCACCTCCGTACCTTCAGGCTCTGATCAGGCCCTACACCCAAACAAGGGCACTGCGTTCATCCACCTCTGGCCTGCTGGTCCCCCTACCTCTGAGGAAGCACAGTTCCCGCTCAGCCCAGTCAAAACTGTTCGCTGCTCTGGCACCCCAATGGTGGAACAAGCTCCCTCACGACGCCAGGACAGCGGAGTCAATCACCACCTTCCGGAGACACCTGAAACCCCACCTCTTTAAGGAATACCTGGGATAGGATAAAGTAATCCTTCTAACCCCCCTCCACCCCTTAAAAGAGTTAGATGCACTATTTTAAAGTGGTTGTTCCACTGGATATCATAAGGTGAATGCACCAATTTGTAAGTCGCTCTGGATAAGAGCGTCTGCTAAATGACTTAAATGTAAATGTAAATAAAAACAACAGCTAAGTCACGTGGATGCGAGTCATAAGACACCTGTTCTCTGATTGGCCAGGGATTGAATGAGACAGAATTTTCTGCCCGGTTACAGATGACGGATGAAAGCAGTGCCTAAAGATTGTTGACAGCCAATGGAAGAGTCAGGATTTACGTTGCACCTACCATGTCATTGTAGTTTTTTCAAGGGATTGAAAAGAAAACTACATTTCGAATTTCTCCCACTTCCTGACTCAATTTTTTCTCAGTTTTTTTTGCCTGCCATATGAGTTCTGTTATACTCACAGACACCATTCAAAGAGTTTTAGAAACTTTAGGGTGTTTTCTATTCAAATCTACTAATAATATGCATATTCTAGTAACCTGAGGAAGAGAATCACTTAGCCTTTCAACTAATTTTCAAATGATTGGATGCCTATTTAAAAACACTTTTTCAACATTTCAAGATAGCAATTAGTTCAGTTTGATCTTATTAAAGACAGCTGTATATATTTTTTATTCATTTTGACATTTTTTTTTGGACCCAAAAATATTCTATGTTCACGCCTACTTTTTTTGCACTATGTTTGAAGGCTGTCAACTTCTTGTCAGGGGGAGAATCACTTAGCCTTTCCACTAAATTTCAAATGATAGGATGCCTATTTTAAAACACTTTTTCAACATTTCAAGATAGCAGTTAGTTCAGTTTTATCTTATTAAAGACAGCTGTATATTTTTTTTATTCATTTTGACATTGTCAAGAGGTTAACTTGCAAGGAAGCATTTCAGTACATAATACTTGCATTGTACTTCATATTATTATAGATATTTTAGGGTTGCCATGGATTTCAAGCAGGCAATGCCATCAGGTCCAAACCCAAAACAAGGAAATTGTAGGAGACAGGTGTGTTGGGGTTTCCTGCCAGCATGACCACCCGCTTCACTTCCTGAACATGAAAAAGGGTGAAAGGTGGGATGCAGTAATAAGGAGTTTTTTTTCAGTTTCTTATTCAGTATTTTATTTCAGTGTTGATTAATTTAGTTAATTTAGTAAATTGTATTTAGTTGTTTAGTGCAGATAATGATGTACTTCTTCTGTAGTTTGTCAAATGCAGTGAACCTGCTGAGACATGAAGGAGGGGATGAGAGGCCAGAACATCAACCTCATCTTCATGGAGGACATTGATGCCAGATGCAGTGAACCTGCTGAGAGATGAAGGAGGGGATGAGAGGCCAGAACATCAGTCTCATCTTCATGGAGGACATTGATGCCAGATGCAGTGTCACCTGTGACAGTATTCATAAAGAGTAGGAGAGCTGATCTAGGATCAGTTTAGCCTTATAGATCATAATGCATCAGATTACATGGAGAGGAGGACCTGATCCTAGATTATAATGAATCAGATTACATGGAGAGGGGGGACCTGATCCTATATCATAATGAATCCGATTACATGGAGAGGGGGGACCTGATCCTATATCATAATGAATCAGATTACATGGAGAGGGGGGACCTGATCCTAGATCATAATGAATCAGATTACATGGAGAGGGGGGACCTGATCCTAGATCATAATGAATCAGATTACATGGAGAGGGGGAACCTGATCCTAGATCATAATGAATCCGATTACATGGAGAGCCGGATATATATAATATACCCTACTATTGTTTAATATTTAATATGCCATAAACTATTGTTTTTTTTTAACAGTTTCATTAATTCATTGTAATTAACTTAATCATTATGACACACCCCTATATTGTCATTGGTTGCACTAATTGCACTGCTCATCTACATAACCTGGTTCAAGTATTGATGACATCACCCTGAAGAAGGCACAGTGATGCTGAAACGTTGGTAAATACCCAATAAAAAGAGGATTGACTGTTACGTAAAGGGTCAGAGCCACTGAGTGGACAAAATATTAAGGATACCTTCCTAATATTGAGTTACGCCTGGTCAGTTTGTCATGGAAAGAAAAGTGTCCTTAATGTTTTGTGTAAATTACATAATAATTATACATTTATGGATTGTTTTATGTAGCCTATCGTTTTCTATTTATTCAACCTGCCATCTACCCACCTGGGGACTGAGGGTTATGAGAGAACCCCCACATCACTAGCTTCTCTTTATTCAACCTGCCATCTACCCACCTGGGGACTGAGGGTTATGAGAGAACCCCCACATCACTAGCTTCTCTTTATTCAACCTGCCATCTACCCACCTGGGGACTGAGGGTTATGAGAGAACCCCCACATCACTAGCTTCTCTTTATTCAACCTGCCATCTACCCATATGGGGACTGAGGGTTATGAGAGAACCCCCACATCACTAGCTTCTCTTTATTCAACCTGCCATCTACCCACCTGGGGACTGAGGGTTATCAGAGAACCCCCACATCACTAGCTTCTCTTTATTCAACCTGCCATCTACCCACCTGGGGACTGAGGGCTATGAGAGAACCCCCACATCACTAGCTTCTCTTTATTCAACCTGCCATCTACCCACCTGGGGACTGAGGGTTATGAGAGAACCCCCACATCAATAGCTTCTCTTTATTCAACCTGCCATCTACCCACCTGGGGACTGAGGGTTATGAGAGAACCCCCACATCACTAGCTTCTCTTTATTCAACCTGCCATCTACCCACCTGGGGACTGAGGGTTATGAGAGAACCCCCACATCACTAGCTTCTCTTTATTCAACCTGCCATCTACCCACCTGGGGACTGAGGGTTATGAGAGAACCCCCACATCACTAGCTTCTCTTTATTCAACCTGCCATCTACCCACCTGGGGACTGAGGGTTATGAGAGAACCCCCACATCACTAGCTTCTCTTTATTCAACCTGCCATCTACCCACCTGGGGACTGAGGGTTATGAGAGAACCCCCACATCACTAGCTTCTCTTTATTCAACCTGCCATCTACCCACCTGGGGACTGAGGGTTATGAGAGAACCCCCACATAACTAGCTTCTCTTTATTCAACCTGCCATCTACTCACCTGGGGATTGAGGGTTATGAGAGAACCCCCACATCACTAGCTTCTCTTTATTCAACCTGCCATCTACCCACCTGGGGACTGAGGGTTATGAGAGAACCCCCACATCACTAGCTTTCATGTTCTGCAGCCTTGTAAAGATAAGGAGGGGACGACTGGGAGGCAGGTTGGCATTTATTGTCATGAATTACATTTTACATTTACATTTTAGTCATTTAGCAGACGCTCTTATCCAGAGCGACTTACAGTCGTGAATGTATACATTTCATACATTTAAAAAAAAAAAAAATTGTTCTGGCCCCCCGTGGGAATCGAACCCACAACCCTGGCGTTGCACACACCATGCTCTACAAACGGAGCCACAGGTAAGACTTGCCCTGGAGGTAGGTTGGCATTTATTGTCATGAATCTTGCCCTGGAGGCAGGTTGGCATTTATTGTCATGAATCTTGCCCTGGAGGCAGGTTGGCATTTATTGTCATGAATCTTGCCCTGGAGGCAGGTTGGCATTTATTGTCATGAATCTTGCCCTGGAGGCAGTTCAGCAAAGTGGTTACTAGCTGGCACAGGCACAAAGTAATACAATCCGATTTTAATCCTAACCTCAACCCTAACCACACTGCTAATCCTTCCCTTAAATTAAGACCATAAAACAACATTTTCCACAGCCAATTCTGACATTGCAGCTGACATATCTAGAGGAAATCGCACAGTTCTGCCTCCAGGTCAAGATTCATGACAAACGTCAACATGAGACAGGGAGAAGCAATGTAAAAATCAATAACAAAATTGTTTCCACTATTAACATGCTTTTTCTTGTTTCAAGTATGTTTTATTATGAAAAGTACAATATATCCATGTATACTTGTACAACTATGGAGCGTATGTCCACATATAATTGTACAATTTGTTTTTCCAACATAAAAGACAAGAAATGATCACATTGGTATTTTAACAGTGTTATTGTAAGAGTTTAAATGTTTAAACAGAGGATACATCTAAAACAGGATAAAACAAGTGCAGTATGTTGTGAGAATGTTACTTTAACGTCGACTCATAACGTCACACTATAACTTCATGGGAGTCTTGTGGAAAGACTGCATGTTGTTTTGGGTGGATTGAGTGACGTCTTCATCAACATTTTGCAGAATATTCCGGTAATATTTTCACCTCTGTGTTTGTGGTGGAAGTTATTGCTGGAATGAGGTGTCTGTTTGTTCCCAATTTGAGGGTCAAGGTCCAATTATAGGAAGATGCGTATGTCTGAATGTGTCCAGTCGTGTGTGTGTGTGTCCAGCATGTGTGTGTCCAGTTTGTGTGTGTCCAGTTTGTGTGTGTCCAGTGTGTGTGTGTGTCAGTGCGTGTGAGTCCAGTGTGTGTGTGTCCAGTGTGTGTGTCAGTGCGTGTGTGTATGAGTCCAGTGTGTTGGTGTGTCAGTGTGTGTGTGTGTGTGTGAGTCCAGGATGTTTGTGAGTCCAGTGTGTGTGTGTGTGTGTGTGTGTGTGTGTTGGTGTGTCAGTGTGTGTGCCCTTGCAATTGTGCCAGTTCAAGTAAAGATGGCAAATGGAAGCAAGTCTGTGTTAACCTATGCGTTTCTCGAATCTGGTAGCTCAGCAACATTTTGTACAGAGAGACTCATGAGGCAGCTCAAGGCAATGAGATGGAAATTCTGCTACACACAATGGGGCAGGAGCTTTGAGATTAGAGATTGGCAATGTGGAGGGCGTCACATTTCTTGCATTACATCTACACCCAGAGTAAGATCCCAGTGACAAAAGAGAGCATTCCCACTCAGAAAGAACTCAAAAGCCATACCTGAAAGAGGTTCAGTTGAAGGAGATTGATGCCGACGTCGAACTCCTGATTGGCGTAAATGCTCCAAAGGCAAGTGTGTGTGTGTGTGTGTGTGTGTGTGTGTGTGTGTGTGTGTGTGTGTGTGTGTGTGTGTGTGTGTGTGTGTGTGTGTGTGTCCATTGTGTGGGTGTGTGTGTGTGTGTGTGTGTCAGATTATTATTTACAGGGACACTGAGGAGTCATCATACCAAACCCTAAACCCTGGATAGAGGGGCTCAGTGAATGTGGAGGTGAATGTGATCAGGTGGGTCAGTGTGTCAGAGGAGGCTCTATAGAAGGACAGAGTGCCAGCTGGCCAGTCCAGATACACTCCTACTCTGTGGAAGCTGGAGGAGGGGACGTCTATGGTAGTGGAGTTATTATTATGACAGGCAGAGTAATTGTTGTCAGAGCAGAACAGACTCCAGGACTTGTCATTCCATCCAATCACACAGTCCTCAACCCTTCCTCTCCTGCTGATTCCTTTATATGTCACTCCTATACCAGCCCCCCCACTCCACTCTACCTCCCAGTAACAGCGCCCAGTCAGACCCTCTCTACACAACACCTGTCCACAGTCCTCAAATCTCTCTGGGTGATCAGGATACGGCTGCTCCTCTCTCCTCCATGTCACCTTTCTGTTCTCCTCAGACAGAGAGAGGCGTCTGTCTACTGTGTTTGGGTCCAGTGTGAGATCACAGACATCTGATGGATGAAACCAGACACAATATTAGAAATCATCATCATTCACATTAGAATGTTAACTCACTTTTCACTAATTCATTTAATGTAGATGTTTCTAGGTATCAAAAGGAGAAGTTAAGGTAACTTGAGACTTGTTTAATGATCACATGTTATACTGTATGGTAATATAATACACACTTATTCACAATAATTACACACACACACACACACACACACACACACACACACACACACACACACACACACACACACACACACATTGTCAAAGCAACTCTTTGTAAACTTTGGTGTCCCTGATTTCTGTTTCTGTAGAACTACAGCTGATATTTAATATGACCAAGTCAGTAATGATGGTGGTCTTTGACTTTGACTTAACTTGAATTAAGACTTATTCTTAGTCATAATCTTCACAGCAGTCAACACTCACATTGTCTAAGCCCAGGTCTCATTGTGTTCTCTCCACCATGTTCCACACTGTAGCGGTAAGCAGAAGAACAGACAGTCAATAAGTACACCTGAACTAACACACAGACTGGACACACACACGGTCAGCAGATAACTTCAAGCGAATGTTTGTGTTTGTGTGTGTCCTGTGTGTGTGTGTTTGTATTTCCAGTGTGTGTGTGTGTGTGTGTGAGTGTGTGTGTGTGTGTGTGTGTGTCTGTGTCCTTTGTGTGTGTTTGTCCAGTGTGTGTGTGTCCAGTTTGTGTGCGTGTCCTGTTTGTGTGTGTGTGTATGTCATTGAGAGATTGTCACTGGACACACACACACTGCACACACACTGGACCCATACACACAGACGACACACACACACACACTGAACTCTCTCACACACACTGAACTCTCTCACACACACACACACACACACACACACACACACACACACACACACACACACACACACACACACACACACACACACACACACACACACACACACAGTCAGCATATAACTTTGTCCAAGTGGTGGTCAGAATGTTTGTCTTAAATAGCCTGATAAGTCAAACATGTCTGATATGAACATTGACATAAACCCTCCACATACTTGAGTTTCTCCAGTCTGCAGTGTGGATCCTCCAGTCCAGCAGAGAGCAGTCTGACTCCTGAGTCTCCTGGGTGATTGTAGCTCAGGTCCAGCTCTCTCAGGTGTGAGGGGTTTGACCTCAGAGCTGAGACCAGAGAAGCACAGCCTTCCTCTGTGACTTGACAGCCTGACAGCCTACAAAGAGTCAAATCTCACCATTACCAATACCATTGAAGCTCGTCTAGAGGTTAGTTAACACAGTGTCCAAAGAAGGGCCAGAAGTATACAGAATAACACCAATAACAGAGGGGGTCTGATCTTTGTGCCTCTGTAACTTTCTCATTCATCATCATTAATGATTCATTCATGATTATTCATAATCATGGTAGCATCCACATGAATGTAGAAGTGTTCAGAAACATCTTCTATTCTTACTGACAATACAAGAGAAGTGACTCCAAAATGACAGGACATTATTCACCATTCAGTTTCTATTAGGAAAAACATAATCCAAAACACAACCAAGACAAACTACAAATGCATTCAACAAGTTAGTAGAATCACAAGCTTGATGTAATCACTGCAGGCATGGAATATGGGACTAAATACTAAACTTATGGCTACTTTAATACAATATAAGTGAATTTGTCCAAATAATTAAGACTTCTTCAAATGGGAGAACTACGTACAGAAAGTGCTTTCATTTCTAAACGGTAAAACAGATATGTATGAAAATACCCTCAAATAAAAGGTGACATTCTGTACTGTCACCTAATATGAAACATCTCAAATCCAAAATGCTGGAGCATAGCACCACATTTAGAACTGTAAGCTTCACTGTCCAAACACATATGGTGTGGACTATGTGTGTCTGGTAAAAACATGTGGATCTGGTGAACAGTTATCACTTGTTGACCAACTACAGGAATACTGACCTCAGAGTCTCCAGTTTACAGTGGGGATTCCCCAGTCCAGCAGAGAGCAGCTTCACTCCTGAATCCTTCAGGTCATTGTTACTCAGGTCCAGCTCTCTCAGGTGTGAGGGGTTTGAACTGAGAACTGAGGCCAACACTTTACAGGATGTCTTTCTGAGTTTACAGCCTGACAGCCTGCAAAGAGTCAAATCATATTAAAATCACACTGCTATTCTTTGGTGGTGAAAAAAGTGGCAGTATATTTCTTCAACATATTCAGATATATCAGTGTCCTGAAACCTGCCATATCTAATAATAAATTAATGTATCATTATTATAAATGAAAAATTATCAAAGTATTGCTTGTAGATAGAAAAATGCATATTACAAATATTTGAGTAGACTGACCAGACCAGTTTAAAAGCAGTATCAGTCAAAAGACAGACAGTGAGGTATCAGATTTAGATTGTATTGAGTATACAGTCCACATCATATCTATGTTGACAGTGAAGATAACATTTTAAATGTGGCTTTATACTCCAGCATTTTGGATTTGAGATCAAATGTTTCATATGAGGTGACAGTATATAATGTCACCTTTTATTTGAGGGTATTTTAATACATGCACTACCGTTCAATAGTTTATGGTCACTTAGAAATGTCATTGTTTTTGAAAGAAAAGCACATTTTTTGTCTATTAAAATAACATCAAATTGATCTGAAATACAGTGTAGACATTGTTAATGTTGTAAATGACTATTGTAGCTGGAAACAGCTGATTGTTTATGGAATATCTACATAGGCGTACAGAGGCCCATTATCAGCAACCATCACTCCTGTGTTCCAATGCCACGTTGTGTTAGCTAATCCAAGTTCATCATTTTAAAAGGCTAATTGATCATTAGAAAACCCTTTTGCAATTATGTTAGCCTGTTAGGGCTAGGGGGCAGTATTGACACGGCAGGATAAAAAACATACCCGATTTAATCTGGTTACCACTCCTACCCAGTAACTAGAATATGCATATACTTATTACATATGGATAGAAAACTCCCTAAAGTTTCTAAAACTGTTTGAATTGTGTCTGTGAGTATAACAGAACTCAAATGGCAGGTCAAAACCTGAGAGATTCCTTTACAGGAAGTGGCCTGTCTGACCATTTCTTGAACTTCTTTTCCATCTCTATCATTTACTAAGGATCTCTGCTCTAACGTGACACTTCCCACGTCGTCCATAGGCGCTCAGAGCCCGGGAAAAAACAGAATGTTGTCATTCCAGCCCCAGGCTGAAACACATTATCGCCTTTCTCAAGTGGCCGATCAAGGGACTCTGGGCTTATGCGCGTGACCCCGACCGCCCCCGCCTTTATGATTTTTTCCTCTGTTTGCCGAAAAGGAGATTCCCTGTCGGAATATTATCGCTTTTCTACGAGAAAAATGGCGTAAAAATTGATTTTAAACAGCGGTTGACATGCTTCGAAGTACGGTAATGGAATATTTAGAATTTTATTGTTACGAATTGTGCCATGCGCGCGACACTTCTTTACCATTTCGGATAGTGTCTGGAACGCACGAACAAAACGCCGCTATTCGGATATAACGATGGATTATTTTGGACCAAACCAACATTTGTTATTGAAGTAGACGTCCTGGGAGTGCATTCTGACGAAGACAACAAAAGGTAATCAAACTTTTATAATAGTAAATATGATTATGGTGAGTGCTAAACTTGCCGGGTGTCTAAATAGCGAGCCCGTGATGCCTGGGCTATGTACTTAGTATATTGCAAAATGTGCTTTCACCAAAAAGCTATTTTAAAATCGGACATATCGAGTGCATAGAGGAGGTCTGTATCTATAATTCTTAAAATAATTGTTATGCTTTTTGTGAACGTTTATCATGAGTAATTTAGTAAAATGTTAGCGAATTCCCCGGAAGTTTGCGGGGGGTATGCTAGTTCTGAACGTCACATGCTAATGTAAAAAGCTGGTTTTTGATATAAATATGAACTTGATTGAACAAAACATGCATGTATTGTATAACATAATGTCCTAGGGTTGTCATCTGATGAAGATCATCAAAGGTGAGTGCTGCATTTAGCTGTCTTCTGGGTTTTGGTGACATTATATGCTGGCTTGAAAAATGGGTGTCTGATTATTTCTGGCTTGGTACTCTGCTGACATAATCTAATGTTTTGCTTTCGTTGTAAAGCCTTTTTGAAATCGGACAGTGTGGTTAGATTAACGAGAGTCTTATCTTTAAATGGCTGTAAAATAGTCATATGTTTGAGAAATTGAAGTAATAGGATTTTTTAAGGTTTTGAAAATCGCGCCACAGGATAGCCGTGGCTGTTACGTAGGTGGGACGAATTCGTCCCGCCTAGCCTAGAGAGGTTAATAGACGCTGTGGGTACGACATCGCCGAAGCTATAAACTCGCACACCGAATCAGCATATTCGTCAATGTTGTTGTTCGCCGCAATGCGGAACATATCCCACGTGATCGAAGCAATCTTAAAGCGTTATCACTTGTTGACCAACTACAGGAATACTGACCTCAGAGTCTCCAGTTTACAGTGGGGATTCCCCAGTACAGCAGAGAGCAGCTTCACTCCTGAATCCTTCAGGTCATTGTCGCTAAGATCCAGCTCTCTCAGGTGTGAGGGGTTTGACTTCAGAGCTGAGACCAGAGAAGCACAGCCTTTCTCTGTTACTCCACAGCCTGACAGCCTGACAAAGAGATCATCATGACTTCACAAACACACTGTTAATTTAACGAGTAGTGTGGAAGGACAATGGCAGATGCATTTGGTTTATTCTTCCAAACAACATATAGATTAATCTTCCATCTCCTAGATTTGTATGGACATATTGTTATACTAATGTGAACACCAATGCACTGATTCAGTAATTTTTTCATATTAATATATTTCATATTAATATTATATTTTAATACATATATTTTCTCTAAACGGAATATTTGTTCCAGATGATTAGTTCTCAAATGTCATTTTATTTACTCACAGAACAGCTCTGGAGGCTTTGACCACTGGCAGCAGCCTCAGAAGACCTTCCTCCGATCCAGAGTATTTCTTCAGGTCAAACACATCCAGCTCCTTTTCTGAAGTCAGCAACACAAAGACCAGAGCTGACCACTGTGCAGGTGACAGTTTGGCTCTAGAGAGACTTCCTGATCTCAGGTAGCTTTGGATCTCCTCCACCAGAGAATGGTCATTCAGTTCATTCAGACAGTGGAACAGATTGATGCTCCTC
This sequence comes from Salmo salar, assembly GCF_965601325.2. Lineage (NCBI taxonomy): Eukaryota > Metazoa > Chordata > Actinopteri > Salmoniformes > Salmonidae > Salmo > Salmo salar. The sequence goes on along the minus strand of NW_027675309.1, from coordinate 775,071 downwards.
TCTGGAGAGGGATTCTCCCTGATCTTCTCCTTGATGTACTGGACTGTTTTTTTCATGGGTCTTTGAGCTGCTTCTTGTCTTTGTCAGTAGATTTTGTAAGTGCTTCTGATTGGACTCCAGTGAGAGGCCCAGAAGGAAGCGGAGGAACAGGTCCAGGTTTCCCGTCTCACTTTGTAAGGCTTTATCCACAGCACTCTTGTAGAAAGTAACTTTAGGCTCATCTTTTGTTTGCGGTTCGGCCATTAGATTCTCATTGTTGTTGATGAATGAGAGGAACACATATAAAGCAGCCAGAAACTCCTGAATGCTCAGATGAACAAAGCAGTACACCTTGTCCTGGTACAGCCCACATTCCTCTTTAAAGAGCTGTGTGCACAATCCTGAGTACACGGAGGCTTCATTGACATCAATGCCAGCCTCTTTCAGGTCTTCTTCATAGAAAATCAGATTGCCATTCACAAGCTGTTGAAAAGCCAGTTTTCCCAGTGACAGAATGCTCTCTTTATTCCATTGTGGACCTGTCTCTTCGTTCCCAAGATACTTTTCATTCTTCTGTTTGGTATGAAACACCACAAGGTGTGTGTACATCTCAGTCAGAGTCTTGGGCATCTCTTCTCTCTTATGTTTCAGCATGTGTTCAAGGACTACTGCAGAAATCCAACAGAAGACTGGAATGTGGCACATGATGTGGAGGCTCCTTGATGTCTTTATGTGTGAGATGATTCTGCTGGCCAGGTCCTCATCACTGAATCTCTTTCTGAAGTACTCCTCCTTCTGTGGGTCATTGAACCCTCGTACCTCTGTCACCTGGTCAACACATCCTGAAGGGATCCTATTGGCTGCTGCAGGTCGGGTAGTTATCCAGAGGAGAGCAGAGGGAAGCAGATTTCCCTTGATGAGATTTGTCAGCAGAACATCCACTGAGGTTGACTCTGTGACGTTACAACAGATCTTGTTCTTCTGGAAGTCTAGGGGCAGTCGACACTCATCCAGACCATCAAAGATGAACACAACTTTGTACTTGTTGTAGATGGAGATTCCTGATTGTTTGGTTTCCATTGAGAAGTGATTAAGAAGTTCAATCAAAGTGTGTTTGTCCCCTTTCATCAAATTCAGCTCCCGAAAAGGGAATGAAAACACAAATTGAACATCCTGATTTGCTTTTCCTTCAGCCCAGTCCAGAATGAACTTCTGCACAGAGACTGTTTTTCCAATGCCAGCGACTCCCTTTGTCAGCACAGTTCTGATACGTTTGTCTTGTCCAGTTAAGGGTTTGAAGATGTCGTTACATTTGATTGCAGTCTCTGGTCTTGCTTGTTTCCTGGTTGTTGTCTCAATCTGTCTCAGCTCATGTTCATTATTGACCTCTCCTGTTCCACCCTCTGTGATGTAGAGGTCTGTGTAGATCTTATTGAGAAGTGTTGGGTTTCCTTGTTTAGCGATCCCCTCAAATACACATTGAAACTTCTTCTTTAGATTAGATTTGAGTTCACGTTGGCAAATCACAGCAAGCTCATCTGAATGAAGAAATAACACAGAGGATATTAATATTACGTCTGTTTTAATGTCTACAGTATTGAAGGACTGTTAAAGTTTTAAAATAATAATTTATTCTCTTAAGTGACTGTATAAATGTATCAATGTTTTCTTAATGCATTACAGACTGGTGTGACTGATTATATTATTATTGGTGTTATTGATGGTATTATTAATGTTGTCTCTCTCTGTCTCTCTCTCTAAATTAATCAACACAACACATCCCTTCTGCTACTTGATGAGGTCACAAGGTGTTGTGTTAAGGTTGCTACAATATCATTGAGTTACACAGCTACTTTAGCTGTACTTTAGCCACAGCTTTTAAATGTTATAAAACAGCATTCAACATGAGGCAGACATATCTTACATTTCTCCAGTGTGTCAGCAAGCTCCTTCCGGTTCATTTTCCTCAGGACGTGCAGTGTGATCTTCAGAGCCCCCTCTCTGGCACTGCTCTCCTGCTTCTCATCTTCAGCATCCACCACTTCCTCCTCCTGCTTCTGACTCTCAAAGCCTTCTGGGAGTTCAGGACCAAGAATCCTCTTGAACATCTTCAGCTCGTTCTTCACAAATGTTATAATTTTCTCTTCAAGCAACTGAAATAAATCAAGTAAATAAGTTAAGCAAGAGAAGAAATGCTTTCTCATTAACACATGAATTAATAATTGAAAGAAACATTACTTGAGGAAAACAAAAACAAATGTACATAACAGGACCACATACACTGAATATAGAGTCCAGGTCTGTTTGATGACTCTGGGAAGACTGACCACTGAGAATCTCTGACTCTGATCTCTCCTGTTGGTTTCTGTGGACAAAACATGAGATTACAGTACACACACACACACACACACACACACACACACACACACACTGTTTTAGGACTATGAAAATGGACTAAAGTAGGAGAAATGACTAGAGACAGTGTTGTTTAACACACTGACCATGACCCATGAGTTCTTCTTACCTTTGTTCAGTAGAAAAGTCTCCCTCTCTAAAGTGTATAGGATGATTCATAGACTTGTCACTCTTCATGGACACACAGCTGGGAACAGGGGAGGCTGGTCTCTCCTGCTTGATTGGTCTTCAACACAACAGAGACAAACATTACATCTCTCATCTACTCTGATCTCAGATGGGGAACATAAGAAGAGTTCCAAAACGCAACATATCACTTTACAGAAATGAGCTTTTATTGTTTAAAGAAATTATGTATAAATTATTACATCTCTCACAGACAAGGATTTGTTTCAAATCTATCACTTGATGGTTTCATTTCAGAGAGACAAAAATCTTTTTTTTTATGCAAAATGCTATATATCTCCCTCACTCTCAAATGTGACCGACCGGCTCAATTTGGTCATTAACTAAATAACTACATATATAGTGATTTTGGTTTATGTCAGTTTAATTGTTTGTTATGTATAAGTTGTTATTTTATGATTGTAAGTGATAAAATTAACTAGTAATTCTCAGTAATTACTACTTTAGTAAGGAATAACACATTTTTTCAGCACTACTGCAGTTGCTAAATAATTCCAATAGATGGGAACATAAGACCACAATGACATTTCAGAATATTAGTTTAGTTTTCTCCCTGGATACACCACCACTCCCCGCGCTTCCTGCAGAACCCCTGCAGTACCTCCGCAGACCCCGGATTGAGAACCCCTGATTTAGCAGATGCTCTTATCCAGAGAGATTTACAGTAACTGCATTCACCTTAAGATAGCTATTTATTTAGGAAATAAACTTAGTTAATTATTCATAAAATTGTCATCTTACCTCTTAGCTTTGGTGTTATGTCCGCCAGAGAGATGCATTTTGGAGGCAGGGCCCCCCTTCTCTCTCTCGCCAGAGAGACTCATTTTAGAGGCAGGGCCCCCCTCCTCTCTCTCCCCAGAGAGACTCATTTTAGAGGCAGGGCCCCCCTCCTTCCTCTCACCAGAGAGACTCATTTTAGAGGCAGGGCCCCCCTCCTCTCTCTCCCCAGAGAGACTCATTTTAGAGAACTGACCCCTAAACAGAGATCCAACATGTTGGTTGTGGTTAACACAGTGACGTCCTAAACAGAGATCCAGCATGTTGGTTGTGGTTAACACAGTGACAACTAAACAGAGATCCAGCATGTTGGTTGTGGTTAACACAGTAACAACTAAACAGAGATCCAGCATGTTGGTTGTGGTTAACACAGTGACAACTAAACAGAGATCCAGCATGTTGGTTGTGGTTAACACAGTGACAACTAAACAGAGATCCAGCATGTTGGTTGTGGTTAACACAGTGACTAATTCTTGAATGTCAATTGTTCTCATTCATTCATTATCTCTTTGAGAAATATATTTTTAACAACTTTCTCTTTTACTTCACTACATTCATGAAGAAAATGATGTACTTTTTACTCCATACATTTTCCCTGACACCCAAAAGTACTCGTTACATGTTGAATGCTTAGCAGGACAGAAAACGGTCCAATTTGAACACTTATCAAGAGAACATCCCTACTGCCTCTGATCTGGAGGACTCACTAAACAGAGAACATCCCTGGTCATCCCTACTGCCTCTGATCTGGAGGACTCACTAAACAGAGAACATCCCTGGTCATCCCTACTGCCTCTGATCTGGAGGACTCACTAAACAGAGAACATCCCTGGTCATTACTGCCTCTGACCTGGAGGACTCACTAAACACAAATGCTTCATTTTTAAATGATGTCTGAGTGTTGGAGTGTGACCCTGGCTATCCGTAAATTAAAATAACAAGAAAATTGTGCCGTCTGGTTTGCTTAATAAAATGATTTTTAAATGATCACTACTTTACTTTTACTTTTGATGCTTAAGTATATTTTAGCAATTACATTTACTTTTGATACTTAATTATATTTTAAACCAAATACTTTTAGACTTCTACTGAAGAAGTATTTTACTGGGTGACTTTCACTTTTAATTGAGTCATTTTCTATTAAGGTATCTTTACTTTAACTCCAGTATGAGAATTGAGTACTTTTTCCACCACTGTTCTAACGTTCTAGAGACATATGAGCCACAGTTTCAACAGACATTTTGTAACTGCGTGGGCTACAAAGTTACTTTCAGTTTCATATAAGGAAATAAAGTAACGGTCACTGGGTGAATTCGTTTTGCATTGCCCGGCTCCCCGGGTGCGCAGAGTTTACGCATTTTAGACCATTCCATTGTGCCTTAAAATAAAACTCCACTCACCTGTAGCACCGGGCCATGCAAAACGAACTTCCCACTGTCGCAGGGCACTGAGACACAGAGTTCTAAACCCAGAGGCATTTACAACAGTAACCAGAGGTAACAGTCAGTTGCATGCGACAGCAGCAAATCATGACATTGTACCGAATCTTGCTTCAGTTTTTTTATTATAGTCCTTCTTATGTTATTTTTGCTAAACATATAATTTACTCGTAACCAAGTTTAGCTGTGTTTTTTTCCTCCAAAATATGAATTACTGTAGGACTTTAATAATTGTAAACAGGCCTACAAACCCAAAAGGTTTTAATGATGCCTTAAATCTATCTTCAAATATATATTTGATGATTAGTTGAATCCGGTGTGTAAGTGCTGGTAAGAACAAAAGGATTGAGAAACCCTGAGATAAACATAAAACTATATAATGTAAAAGCTCCTCCACCATCTTTACCAGACGTTTTACTGATAACATGTAGACCTACTGATTAGTTTCCACTTTGAAAACTGCTGTCAGCAAGTCAGCTCAAGAAACAGTTCTACTAACTAGTAATATCTTATTCCAGGTATTTATTCTCTTACTCTGTCCAGTAGAATCAATTATTGTTCAGAAATTCTTACTTTATTATTTAATTTAATAATTTTTATTTTATACTTTACTTTACCCTCAAAACACCAGTCTCAACGTCAACAGTGAAGAGGCAACTCCGGGATGCTGGCCTTCTAGGCAGAGTTGTAAAGAAAAAGCCATATCTCAGACTTGCCAAAAAAATTTAAATATTAAGATGGGCAAAAGAACACAGACACTGGACAGAGGAACTCTGCCTAGAAGGCGAGACGTTGAGACTGGTGGTTTGTGGTTACTATTCAATGAAGCTACCAGTTGAGGACTTGTGAGGCGTCTGTTTCTCAAACTAGACACTCTGATGTACTTGTCCTCATGCTCAGTTGTGCATCGGGGCCTCCCACTCCTCTGTCTATTCTGGTTAGAGCCAGTTTGCGCTGTTCTGTGAAGGGAGTAGTACACAGTGTTGTATGAGATCTTCAGTTTCTTAGCAATTACTCGCATGGAATAGCCTTACTTTCTAAGAACAAGAATAGATTGATGAGTTTCAGAAGAAAGTACTTTGTTTCTGGCCATTTTGAGCCTGTAAACAAACCCACAAATACTAATGTTCTAGATACTCAATTAGTCTAAAGAAGGCCAGTTTTATTGCTTCTTTAATCAGAACAACAGTTTTCAGCTGTGCTAACATAATTGCAAAAGGATTTTCTAATGATCAATTACCCTTTTAAAATTATAAACTTGGATTAGCGAACACAACGTGCCATTGGAACACAGGAGTGATGGTTGCTGATAATGGGCCTCTGTACGCCTATGTAGATATTCCATAAAAAATCAGTGTTTTCCAGCTACAATAGTCATTAACCTCTTGGGTATGTGGGACGTGACTGTCCCAACTGCGGGACACACTATTCAACAGCCAGTGAAATAGCAGGGCGCCAAACTCAAAACAACAAAAATCTCATAATTCAAATTTCTCAAACATACAACTATTATATCCCATTTTAAAGATAAACTTCTCGTTAATCCAACCACAGTGTCCGATATCAAAAAGGCTTTACGGCGAAAGCATAGCATTAGATTATGTTAGGACAGCACCTAGACAAGAAAAACCACACAGCCATTTTCCAAGCAAGGGGAGGCGTCACAAAATCCAGAAATACAGCTAAAATTAATCACTAACCTTTGATGATCTTCATCAGATGGCACTCATAGGACTTCATGTTACACAATACATGTATGTTTTCCTCGATGAAGTTCATATTTATATCCAAAAACCCCATATTACATTGGCGTGTAATGTTCAGAAATGTCCCAAAACTTCTGGTGAATGAGCACATCAATTTACAGAAATACTCATCATAAACGTCGATAAAATATTAAACTGTTATTCAAAGAATTATAGATACACTTCTCCTTAATGCAACCACTGTGTCAGATTTCAAAAAAACTTTACAAGAAAACACACTTTGCAATAATCTGAGTACGGCGTTCAGACACGAAACCAAACCCGCCATTTTGTGGAGTCAATAAAACTCAGAAATAATATTATAAATATTCCCTTACCTTTGATGATCTTCATCAGAATGCACTCCCAGGAATCCCAGGTCCACAATAAATGTTTGTTTTGTTCGATAAAGTTCTTCATTTATGTGCAAATACCTCCTTTTTGTTCGCGCGTTCAGTCCACTCCTCCAAATGCAGGAAGCGCGCAAAAAAGTCACGAAGAAAAGTAAAAAGAAGTTCTATTTACGTTCGTAGAAATATGTCAAATGATGTATAGCATCAATCTTTAGGATGTTTTTAACATAAATCTTCAGTAATATTCCAACCGGACAATTCCAATGTCTTCAGAAAAGAAAAGGAACACAGCTCACACTCACGTGAGAGCGCACCTCTGAGCTCATGTCATTTCGTCACTCATCTGACTCAATATTCACAGTAGAAGCATGAAACAACGTTCTAAAGACTGATGACATCTAGTGGACGCCTTAGGAAGTGCAAAATTAACCCTAAGTCACTGTGTAGGCAATAGGCAATCACTTGAAAAAACTACAACCCTCAGATTTCCCACTTCCTGGGTGGATTTTTCTCAGGTTTTTGCCTGCCATATGAGTTCTGTTATACTCACTGACATCATTCAAACAGTTTTAGAAACTTCAGAGTGTTTTCTATCCAAATCTACTAATACTATGCATTTCCTACCTTCTGAGCCTGAGTAGCAGGCAGTTTAATTTGGGCATGCCTTTCATCCGGACGTCAAAATACTGCTCCCTACCCTAGAGAAGTTAACAATGTGTACACTGTATTTCTGATCAATTTGATGTTATTTTAATGGACACATTTTTTTACTTTTCTTTCGAAAATATGGACATTACTAAGTGACTCCAAACTTTTGAACGGTAGTGTACATGTAGGTAGGGGTAAAAGTGACTAGGCAATCAGGATAGAGATTACATCTCCTCATCCAGGGAGTGCACACACACACACACGGAGGGAATGTTGTGTTTGTTTAATATTGTTTAAGGACTATGAAAATGGAAAAAAAGATTAGCCTACGGATTATGAAAACAACAAAAAGAAATGGGAAAATGGGAGAGGAGAAATGACTAGAGACAGTGTTGTTTAACTCACTGACCATGACCCATGAGTTCTTCTTACCTTTGTTCAGTAGAAACGTCTCCCTCTCTAAAGGATATAGGAGGCGCCATAGACTGCTCACTCTTCATGGACACACAGCTGGGTACAGGGGAGGCTGGTCTCTCCTGCTTGATTGGACTTCAACACAACAGAGACAAACATTTCATCTCTCATCTGCTCTGAGCTCAGATGGGAAACATAAGAAGAGTTTTATTCCAAAACGCTATATATAACTTTTCAGAAATGTTCGTAAATTAGCTTTTATTGTTTAAAGATATTATGAAAGAGATTGGTGTGATTTTTCACTATCTAATCATGGCATTGGATTATTCAATGACAGACATGTATTAGTTTAAAATCTATCACTTGATGGTTTCATTTCAGAGTCAAATGTTTTTTTTTGCAAAATGCTATATATCTGCCTCACTCTCAGAGAAATCGGTAGTACTGCTAGGTTTTACACAGTAATAATATATATCTGCCTCTCTCTCAGAGAAATCAGTAGTATTGCTAGGTTTAACACAGTAATAATATATATCTGCCTCACTTTCAGAGAAATCAGTAGTACTGCTAGGTTTTATACAGTAATACTATATATCTGCCTCACACTCAGAGAAATAAGTAGTACTGCTAAGTTTTACAAAGTGAAATGTAACAAATAACTACATTTTTAATAAAGAACTGTACAAATGATACACTTGTGACATCAATATTAAAACATTTAAATATAATAATCCAATACAGAAATATGAGATCAGTTTGTAAAACATTTACATTTGACATTTTAGTCATTTAGCAGATGTTTTTATTCAGGGTCTGGTTTCCCAAATGCATTTTAAGGAAAAGTTAATAATTTGAATATTCGCAGGAGCATTGTTAAATCTCTGAGCTGTTTAAAAAAAAACATTGTTATTAACGTTGAAAGCATCGTCGGAAAAGGAGGACCAATATGCAGCAGAATTGTTTTGGCTCATCTTGAACATTTATTAGACTCAAAATTAACATACAAAATAACAAAACAAACTCACGATATAGACAGTCTTCTCAGGCTCACATACGCTAGACAAGAAACAATCTCCCACAAATGACAAACACACCCTAATATATGGAACTCTCAATCAAAGGCAAAGAGAAAACACCTGCCTTCAATTGAGAGTCCCAACCCCAATTAACCAAACATAGAAACACACTCACTAGACTCCACATAGAAATATATAAACATAGACCATAAACCAAAAACCCGGAAATACTAAATCAAACGCCCTTTTACCAAAACACCACCCCGAACCACATAAAACAAATACCCTCTGCCACGTCCTGACCAAACTACAATGACAATTAACCCTTATACTGGCCAGGACGTGACAGTACCCCCCCCCCCCTAAAGGTGCTAACCCCGGAAGCACCTCAAGAAAAACAAAAACCCCAAACAACAACAAAAATCCCCCTAAAGTAAAGGGAGGGAAGGGAGGGTGGCTGCCGTCACTGATGGCACTTGTGCTACACCCCCCCTCCCCAACCCACCTATGCAAGTGGTGGTTCAGGCTCCGGCCTATTGTCCTCCAGAGTGCCGACCCCGATCAGCCTCGGACCGTAGGCAGACTCCCCTTGCTCTGGATCCTGGGCAGACCTCCTCCTCTCCACCCTGTATACAGACTCATTAATTGAACAGTTAATCATTTTAAGTTCTGGATTGTCAGGCTTACTCAGTTCAGGGTTGCTGCTCGACTCCCTTGGTTCTTCGTAATCGGCAGACTCTGGGCCGATGGGGCAGTCTGGCAGCTCCGGGCAGTCTGGCCACTCTGGCAGCTCCGGGCAGTCTGGCCACTCTGGCATCTCTGGGCAGTCTGGCCACTCTGGCATCTCCGGGCAGTCTGGCCACTCTGGCAGCTCCGGGCAGTCTGGCCACTCTGGCATCTCTGGGCAGTCTGGCCACTCTGGCATCTCCGGGCAGTCTGGCCACTCTGGCATCGCCGGGCAGTCTGGCCACTCTGGCATCTCCGGGCAGTCTGGCCACTCTGGCATCTCCGGGCAGTCTGGCCACTGGCATCTCTGGGCAGTCTGGCCACTCTGGCATCTCCGGGCAGTCTGGCCACTCTGGCATCTCCGGCCACTCTGGCAGCTCCTGACTAGTGGGTGGCTCTGGTGGCTCTTGACTGGCGGGCGGTCTGGCGACTCTTGACTGACGGGCAGCTCTGGCGACTCCGGACTGACGGGCAGCTCTGGCGACTCTTGACTGACGGGCGGCTCTGGCGACTCTTGACTGACGGGCAGCTCTGGCGACTCCTGACTGACGGGCGGCTCTGGCGACTCTTGACTGACGGGCAGCTCTGGCGACTCTTGACTGACGGGCAGCTCTGGCGACTCTTGACTGACGGGCAGCCCTGGCGACGTCGGACTGGGATGACGCACTTGAAGCCTGGTGCGTGGTGCTGGTACTGGACTTACCAGACTGGGAACACGTACCTCCAGGCTAGTGCGGGGAGCGGGAACAGGACGAGTCGGACTGGGCTGACGCACTTCCGGGTCCGCACGAGAGACAGGAACTGGAAACACCGGGCTATGGAGGCGCACAGGCGGTCTTGATCTTACCTCCTGCACAACCTGTCCTGGCTGGATGGAACTAGTAGCCCTGTATGAGCGGGGTGCTTGTACAGGGCGGACTGGGCTGTGCAGGGGCCTGATGGTAGCCGTGCGTAGAGCGGGAGTTGGGTAGCCTGGTCCTCGGAGGCGTACCGGCGACCAGATGCGCTGCGCAGGCATCCTCCTACCAGGCTGGATGCTCACTCTAGCACGGCACCTGCGAGGGGCTGGAATAACGCGCACCGGACTGTGCGTGCGTATGGGTGAGATATTGCGCTCTTCAGCGAAACATGGCGCCCTCCACCTCATACGCTCCTCCATATAACCACGGGTAGCTAGCTTCCGGCTCTTCCTAGGCCTAGCCAAACTACCCGTGTGCCCCCCCAAAAAAAATTATTGGGGGTGCCTCTCGTGCTTCAACGCCAGTCGTGTTCCTCGGAAACGTTCCCGGTCCTTACCAGCCATTCTCCATGGGCCCTCTCCGGCCATAACTTGCTCCCATGTCCATCTCTCCCGTTTGTCCAATTCAAAATCCCTCTGCTCCTTCCTCTGCTGCTTGGTCCTGGTTTGGTGGGAGATTCTGTCAGGGATTTCGTCGTCGTCAGACGATATGGCGAAATCATCGTCGGAAAAGGAGGACCAATATGCAGCAGAATTGTTTTGGCTCATCTTGAACATTTATTAGACTCAAAATGAACATACAAAATAACAAAACAAACTCACGATATAGACAGTCTTCTCAGGCTCACATACGCTAGACAAGAAACAATCTCCCACAAATGACAAACACACCCTAATATATGGGACTCTCAATCAAAGGCAAAGAGAAAACACCTGCCTTCAATTGAGAGTCCCAACCCCAATTAATCAACCATAGAAACACACTCACTAGACTCCACATAGAAATATATAAACATAGACCATAAACCAAAAACCCGGAAATACTAAATCAAACGCCCTTTTACCAAAACACCACCCCGAACCACATAAAACAAATACCCTCTGCCACGTCCTGACCAAACTACAATGACAATTAACCCTTATACTGGCCAGGACATGACAGCAAGATGCAGTAGATGGTATAGAGTACAGTATATACATATGAGATGAGTAATGTAGGGTATGAAAACATATAAAGAGGCATTGTTGAAAGTGGCTAGTGCTAAATTACATCAAGATGGCAAGATGCAGTAGATGGTATAGCGTACAGTATATACATATGAGATGAGTAATGTAGGGTAAGTAAACATTATATAATATAAAGTGGCTAGTGATGAATTGAATACATCAATTTTTTATTATTAAAGTGGCTTGAGTTGAGTCAGTATGTTGGTAACAGCCACACACACAGACCTCACTTCCCTCTGGAGAGCCTTACGGTTATGGGCGGAGCAGCTGCCGGACCATTTCAGTTTGTCCGTGATGTGTACGCCTAGGAACTTAAAACTCTCCACCCTCTCCACTACTGTCCCATCAATGTAGATAGGGGGCTGCTCCCTCTGCTGTTTCCTGAAGTCCACGATCATCTCCTTGTTGACATTAAGTGCGAGGTTATTTTCCTGACACCACACTCCGAGGGCCCTCACCTCCTCCCTGTAGGCCGTCTTGTCGTTGTTGATAATCAAGCCTACCACTGTAGTGTCGTCTGCAAACTTGATGATTGAGTTGGAGGCGTGCATGGCCACGCAGTCGTGGGTGAACAGGGAGTACAGGAGAGGGCTGATAACGCACCCTTGTGGTGCCCCAGTGTTGAGGGTCAGCGGGGTGGAGATGTTGTTACATACCTTCACCACCTGGGGGCGGCCCGTCAGGAAGTCCAGGACCCAGTTGCACAGGGCGGGGTCGAGACCCAGGGTCTCGAGCTTAATGACGAGTTTGTAGGGTACTATGGTGTTAAATGCTGAGCTGCAATCAATGAACAGCATTCTTACATAGGTATTCCTCTTGTCCAGATGGGTTAGGGCAGTGTGCAGTGTGATGGCGATTGCGTCGTCTGTGGACCTATTGGGTCGGTAAGCAAATTGGAGTGGGTCTAGGGTGACAGGTGATATGGTCCTTGACTAGTCTCTCAAAGCACTTCATGATGACAGAAGTGAGTGCTACAGGGCAGTAGTCATTTAGCTCAGTTACCTTAGCTTTCTTGGGAACAGGAATAATGGTGGCCCTCTTGAAGCATGTGGGGACAGCAGACTGGGATAGGGAGAGATTGAATATGTCCGTAAACACACCAGCCAGCTGGTCTGCGCATGCTCTGAGGACGTGGCCGGGAATGCCGTCTGGGCCTGCAGCCTTGCGAGGGTTAACACGTTTAAATGTTTTACTCACGTTGGCTACGATGAAGGAGAGCCCGCAGTTTTTGGTAGCGGGCCGTGTCAGTGGCGCTGTGTTGTCCTCAAGGTGAGTAAAAAAGCTGTTTAGTCTGTCTGGGAGCAAGGCATCGTGATCAGCGACGGGGCTGGTTTTTCTTTTGTAGTCCGTGATTGACTGTAGACCCTGCCACATACCTCTCGTGTCTGAGCCGTTGAATGAGGCTATAAGGAGTACCAGTACTGAGTCAATGTGCAGGGGTACCAGGTAGTTGAGGTAATAATGAGACTATAAGGAGTACCAGTACTGAGTCAATGTGCAGGGGTACCAGGTAGTTGACGTAATAATGAGACTATAAGGAGTACCAGTACTGAGTCAATGTGCAGGGGTACCAGGTAGTTGAGGTAATAATGAGACTATAAGGAGTACCAGTACTGAGTCAATGTGCAGGGGTACCAGGTAGTTGAGGTAATAATGAGACTATAAGGAGTACCAGTACTGAGTCAATGTGCAGGGGTACCAGGTAGTTGAGGTAATAATGAGACTATAATTGAGGTAATATGTACATGTAGGTAGTGGCAAAAGTGACTAGGCAATCAGGATAGAGATTTCATTTCCTTGTCCAGGGAGTGCAAACACACACACTTTCACACACACACACACACAGGGAGGGAACGTTGTGTTTGTTTAATATTGTTTTAGGACTATGAAAATGGACAGAAGGATTAGCCTACGGATTATGAAAACAACAAAAAGGAATGTGAAAATGGGAGAGGAGAAATGACTAGAGACAGTGGTGTTTAACTCACTGACCATGACCCATGAGTTCTTCTTACCTTTGTTCAGTAGAAAAGTCTCCCTCTCTAAAGTATATAAGAGGATCCATAGACTGGTCACTCTTCATGGACACACAGCTGGGAACAGGGGAGGCTGGTCTCTCCTGCTTGATTGGTCTTCAACACAACAGAGACAAACATTACATCTCTCATCTACTCTGATCTCAGATGGGAAACATAAGAAGAGTTTCATTCCAAAACGCAACATATCACTTTACAGAAATGTTGGTAAATGAGCTTTTATTGTTTAAAGAAATTATGAAAGAGATTGGTGTGTTTTTCACTATCTAATTATGACATGGTGTTGTTCAATGACAGACATGAATTTGTTTATAAACTATCACATGACGGTTTCATTTTAGAGAGTCAAATGTTTTCTTTGCTCAATGCTATATATCTGCCTCACTCTCAGAGAAATCAGTAGTACTGCTAGGTTTTACATAGTAATAATATATATCTGCCTCACTCTCAGAGAAATCAGTAGTACTGCTAGGTTTAATACAGTAATAATATATATCTGCCTCACTCTCAGAGAAATCAGTAGTACTGCTAGGTTTTACATAGTAATAATATATATCTGCCTCACTCTCAGAGAAATCAGTAGTACTGCTAGGTTTTACACAGTAATAATATATATCTGCCTCACTCTCAGAGAAATCAGTAGTACTGCTAGGTTTTATACAGTAATAATATATATCTGCCTCACTCTCAGAGAAATCAGTAGTACTGCTAGGTTTTACACAGTAATAATATATATCTGCCTCACTCTCAGAGAAATCAGTAGTACTGCTAGGTTTTATACAGTAATAATATATATCTGCCTCACTCTCAGAGAAATCAGTAGTACTGCTAGGTTTTATACAGTAATAATATATATCTGCCTCACTCTCAGAGAAATCAGTAGTACTGTGAGGTTTTATACAGTAATAATATATATCTGCCTCTCAGAGAAATCAGTAGTACTGCTAGGTTTAACACAGTAATAATATATATCTGCCTCTCTCTCAGAGAAATCAGTAGTACTGCTAGGTTTTATACAGTAATAATATATATCTGCCTCACTCTCAGAGAAATCAGTAGTACTGCTAGGTTTAACACAGTCAAATGTAACCGCCCGGCACGATTCGGTCTTATTTTAGAAACATTTTCAAATGTGTTTTTTACACTGGATAAAAGTAGAGACTCAGGGCTAGAAAATGGTATATCATACAAAACAGTTGATGAACAATGGGAAAGTAATTCTTCTTTGAACGTTGATGAACTTGTAACCTCACTTTTGAGAAAATGGCCTTTGAATGTTTTGGTACCTACTGGAGAGCTCTTCTTTGTCTACAGGGCTGTTACTTTGGCTGATAATGTCTCCCATCTAATAAATAGTTTTTCATATATATAATTAACTAAATATATTATGTTTTTGGTTTCGTCAGTTTCATTGTTTATTATGCAATAAATTGTTATTTTATGGTTGTAAGTTGTAAAATTAACTAGAAAATATTCAATTTTGCAATTCTGAGAAATTACTACTTTAGTAAGGAATTACACATTATTCAATATTACTGCAGTTTCTAAATCATTTCATTAGATGGCAGCATAACACCACGAATGACTTATCAGAAGATTAGTTTAGTTCTCCCTGGATACACCACCACTCCCCGCGCTTCTTTCTGTCCCTTTCCACACTGCTAACACAAGAGGAAGGACTGAAAAAGCATTTAACAGATTACTGTTTAGTAATATAATGATGATTCATGTTTATTATTACCTGTTTTTATGCTCATGTTTGAAATTATACTTCATTAATATAACGATTATCAATAAGCCTGAACATTAATTCCGTCACCTCTAGTTGAGAAGAATGTATTTTCCCAGTACATTCATTGTCAAATTCATCAACCAGCATCAACCCGCGATGCCTTCTCGCGCATGAAGTCAGCTCAAGGAGATATATAGCTAACTAAAGTAATGAGTGACCATTTTAGAAAATCATGGGACATATAGTCTGTGGTTGCATGCTATTTTATGTCAATCATATTGCTGCTTGTAGCCTATAACTGATGCTTCGTGGTCTTATGCTGCCATCTATTGGAAATATTTACCAATTAAAAGTCAGTCATTCATAGACAGACATTAGTGAGACACCTGAGAAGAAAAAAAAACATTGTTAATTCCTTAGATTAGTCTCAAACCTGCCCTGTCTATCCCACGCCAATTGCTGGACATTCACAAAGAGGTTACTAGGTCTCCCAGTTCAAACCACATTTGAAAAATAAAAACACATGTGGCTTGTTGTGTGCCTTGCAATAATAGATATTAGAAAAAAACGAATAACAAAATAAAAACAGCAAAAGGCTTAGACAGGTTTGATTAACAAAATAATCAACATGCTGTTTGGTACTATACTTGTATTTACTAACATAATATTATTACTAAAATAGTTTCTAAAAGTGTTTTAGGCTACCCTACCCTAGAATTAGGGTTAGGGGTTAAGGCTAAAATAGGTAATACACAGGATTAGGGGTTAAGGCTAAAATAGGTAATACGTAGGGTTAGAATTTCTGTACAGCACTTTGTGACATCTGCTGATGTAAAAAGGGCTTCATAAATACATTAGATTGATTGTTAGGTTTAAGGGTTTTAAGGCTAAAAACGTTATGGGTTTATAGCTCTCTAGCTCCTCCCTGTGGTCTTCTGTGGGTACTACATAACTCATTCACCACACTTGCAAGGCTCAACTGCGTCAGATCTACAAATCAATGAGCTAGACCTATCCATTTGGGTTGTAACTCAGTGAACCTGTGCAGCATTTGCTCAATTCAATGCCTACAAACGAAGATTTCGATGCATATCAAATTACCCAGTAGCCATTCAGAAACAATAACTCCTCAAAAAAAGTGTTATATCTTAATTACATTTTTTATTATGTCTGTATAAATCGGCCACATCTTGAAAAAGAGGGCAGGGACATGTGTTCTGTTTAGGTTGTATACATTTTTCTGAAAACAAAATTGGTTAACTATGACCAGAAAATGCTTAACGTTTGATCGGTTTGCGCCAGCCATCACTAGTACTGTGGGTCACCACAACGTGTACCCAGGTGAAGTGTGCACCAAGTAGCTGTGATAATATTAGTAATAATACTAATAATAATACTTGAGGTCAGCCTACAATGTTAACGCAGGCAGGTCTCATTGATAACAATAGCGAAGCTGGCATTGTGACGCAGAACAATGGGCAATGGTATAGAACGTTCAGAATGTCAGGTGGTGCCACAGTGCTCAATTAAACTAATAGGAGCTGGAAGGGTGAAAAATGACCTAAAATAAGGCCGGTTTTTTCGCTATAACTTCATAACTAGGGACATAAGGTAATATTATGAAACTGAGCTCCATGGCGGATGCAATGAACTAGTTTTATCAGAAAAAAAAACATTGTTAAAAATGGAATGTGTCCAGACTACTTGAGGCGTCACAATTTTTTTTTTTAAACTTCGGTCATTGGACACAGAGGGGTTAAACACTAAAGTTACCGTCCATCTAGTGAAGAGAGGAGAACCGGACAGAGGTAGCCAGCATCCGTCAACGAGAGAGACGGAAGCCTTCCATGGGATTTAACTGGTGGATGAAACAACCAGGGAGCTCCATCGGTCCACAAGTAATGCGGGCAGCTAGTGATGATGTAGTGGTAGCTAGGAAAAATGAGGATGCTGCTGGTAGAGTAGCTAGCTTACCTAGCTGTACTGACTAGCTTGGCTAGCTAGCAGGTCGTTCGTCTGTCCCTCGTCTCGAGGATGAGGACGAATCCAGTGAACCACAAAATGAAACAAGGATAGAGAGTGAAAAGGATCTGGCTACACTCATACTGTCCCTGACCGTAAAGCAAAAAGCTAATTGAACAATAAACTTTGGCGTCTCAACAATGTAGCGAACTCCGTCGTTATTCCCCAAGATCACCTCAGCCCACTCTGCACGTAACCTGACAATATCCTTGGTGCCACACCGTACGTGGACGCGGGCAGTTCCAGAACGCAGACATGAGCAGTGCAACACAATCAACTAAACCCAGTCTTTACAGTGGGTTACATTAGTAATATTGTGTCCCATCTACTGGCAGATATTTAGGACCTCAGCAGGTATCTGGATAATAGCCTCATGAGCTGTCCTAACCAGTTAAGAGGTACCAGCAGGTATCTGGATAATAACCTCATGAGCTGTCCTAACCAGTTAAGAGGTACCAGCAGGTATCTGGATAATAACCTCATGAGCTGTCCTAACCAGTTAAGAGGCACCAGCAGGTATCTGGATAATAGCCTCATGAGCTGTCCTAACCAGTTAAGAGGCACCAGCAGGTATCTGGATAATAGCCTCATGAGCTGTCCTAACCAGTTAAGAGGTACCAGCAGGTATCTGGATAATAGCCTCATGAGCTGTCCTAACCAGTTAAGAGGTACCAGCAGGTATCTGGATAATAACCTCATGAGCTGTCCTAACCAGTTAAGAGGAACCAGCAGGTATCTGGATAATAACCTCATGAGCTGTCCTAACCAGTTAAGAGGTACCAGCAGGTATCTGGATAATAACCTCATGAGCTGTCCTAACCAGTTAAGAGGTACCAGCAGGTATCTGGATAATAGCCTCATGAGCTGTCCTAACCAGTTAAGAGGTACCAGCAGGTATCTGGATAATAGAAACATGAGCTG
Organism: Salmo salar; assembly: GCF_965601325.2. Classification (NCBI taxonomy): domain Eukaryota; kingdom Metazoa; phylum Chordata; class Actinopteri; order Salmoniformes; family Salmonidae; genus Salmo; species Salmo salar. The sequence goes on along the minus strand of NW_027675309.1, from coordinate 756,696 downwards.
TCCTAACCAGTTAAGAGGTACCAGCAGGTATCTGTATAATAGCCTCATGAGCTGTCCTAACCAGTTAAGAGGTACCAGCAGGTATCTGAATAATAGAAACATGCAGCCAGTCAGTGGTTCCTGTGCCACATGTAATTGCTTTGGAGCAGTGGCAACCTGTTATTCAAGGCAGATTTTTTAATTTTTTAAAATTTATTTCACCTTTGTTTAACCAGGTAGGCTAGTTGAGAACAAGTTCTCATTTACAACTGAGACCTGGCCAAGAAAAAGGCAAAGCAGTGTGACACAGACAACAACACAGATTTACACATGGAATAAACAAACATACAGTCAATAATACAGCATAAAAAGTATATATACAGTGTGTGCAAATGAGGTAAGATAAAGGAGGTAAGGCAATAAATAGACCATGGTGACGAAGTAATTATAATATACCAAATAAACACTGGAGTAATTGATGTGCAGAAGATGAATGTGCAAGTAGAGATTTACAGTGAGGGAAAAAAGTATTTGATCTCCTGCTGATTTTGTACGTTTGCCCAATGGCAAAGAAATTATCAGTCTATAATTTTAATGGAAGGTTTATTTGAACAGTGAGAGACAGAATAACAACAAAAAAATCCAGAAAAACGCATGTCAAAAATGTTGTATATTGATTTGCATTTTAATGAGGGAAATAAGTATTTGACCCCTCTGCAAAGCATGACTTAGTACTTGGTGGCAAAACCCTTGTTGGCAATCACAGAGGTCAGACGTTTCTTGTAGTTGGCCACCAGGTTTGCACACATCTCAGGAGGGATTTTGTCCCACTCCTCTTTGCAGATCTTCTCCAAGTCATTAAGGTTTGACGTTTGGCAACTCGAACTTTCAGCTCCATCCACAGATTTTATATGGGATTAAGGTCTGGAGACTGGCTAGGCCACTCCAGGACCTTAATGTGCTTCTTCTTGTGCCACTCCTTTGTTGCCTTGGCCATGTGTTTTGGGTCATTGTCATGCTGGAATACCCATCCACAACCCATTTTCAATGCCCTGGCTGAGGGAAGGAGGTTCTTACCCAAGATTTGACGGTACACGGCCCCGTCCATCGTCCCTTTGATGCGGTGAAGTTGTCCTGTCCCCTTAGCAGAAAAACACCCCCAAAGCATAATGTTTCCACCTTCATGTTTGACGGTGGGGATGGTGTTCTTGGGGTCATAAGCAGCATTCCTCCTCCTCCAAACACGGCGAGTTGAGTTGATGCCAAAGAGCTCCATTTTGGTCTCATCTGACCACAACACTTTCACCCAGTTGTCCTCTGAATCATTCAGATGTTCATTGGCAAACTTCAGACGGGCATGTATAGGTGCTTTCTTGAGCAGGGGGACCTTGCGGGCCCTGCAGGATTTCAGTCCTTCACGGTGTAGTGTGTTACCAATTGATTTCTTGGTGACTATGGTCCCAGCTGCCTTGAGATCATTGACAAGATCCTCCCATGTAGTTCTGGGCTGATTCCTCACCGTTCTCATGATCATTGCAACTCCACGAGGTGAGATCTTGCATGGAGCCCCAGGCCGAGGGATATTGACAGTTCTTTTGTGTTTCTTCCATTTACGAATAATCGCACCAACTGTTGTCACCTTCTCACCAAGCTGCTTGGCGATGGTCTTGTAGCCCATTCCAGTCTTGTGTAGGTCTACAATCTTGTCCCTGACATCCTTGGAGAGCTCTTTGGTCTTGGCCATGGTGGAGAGTTTGGAATCTGATTGATTGATTGCTTCTGTGGACAGGTGTCTTTTATACAGGTAACAAACTGAGATTAGGAGCACTCCCTTTAAGAGTGTGCTCCTAATCTCAGCTCGTTACCTGTATAAAAGACACCTGGGAGCCAGAAATCTTTCTGATTGAGACGGGGTCAAATACTTATTTCTCTCATTAATATGCAAATCAATTTATAACATTTTTGACATGCGTTTTTCTGGATTTTTTTTGTTGTTATATAAAAGATGACTGCTATGGTGTGTGGGCATCCACACCCCCTCCCAAAATGGCTGCTGTGCCATTTCTTCCCCATGCATTACTTGACTGTTCAAATAAACCTACCATTAAAATGATAGACTGATCATCTCTTTGTCAGTGGGCAAATGTACAAAATCAGCAGGGGATCAAATACTGTTTTCCCTCACTGTATGGAGTGTGCCACTCTCCTTATTTTTATAGCTTATAGTTTATTAGCCATTAGTCAGAACTTCCACATAAAAAAATAAAAATCTTTGGGTGTGCGCCAGCTCATGTGTTTTATTGGAAATACTATTGGAACCATTTCCCTGTTTGACCGCTAGGTGTTATGGGTATTATGACACCTCCACTGTGGGGCTCTATAAAACTATTGGATCCATTTCCCTGTTTGACCGCTAGGTGTTATGGGTATTAGGACACCTCCACTGTGGGGCTCTATCAAACTATTGGAACCATTTCCCTGTTTGACCGCTAGGTGTTATGGGTATTAGGACACCTCCACTGTGGGGCTCTATCAAACTATTGGAACCATTTCCCTGTTTGACCACAAGGTGTTATGGGTATTATGACACCTCCACTGTGGGGCTCTATAAAACTATTGGAACCATTTCCCTGTTTGACTGCTAGGTATTATGGGTATTATAACACCTCCACTGTGGGGCTCTATAAAACTATTGGAACCATTTCCCTGTTTGACCGCTAGGTGTTATGGGTATTATAACACCTCCACTGTGGGGCTCTATAAAACTATTGGAACCATTTCCCTGTTTGACCACTAGGTGTTATGGGTATTATGACACCTCCACTGTGGGGCTCTATAAAACTATTGGAACCATTTCCCTGTTTGACCGCTAGGTGTTATGGGTATTATAACACCTCCACTGTGGGGCTCTATAAAACTATTGGAACCATTTCCCTGTTTGACCGCTAGGTGTTATGGGTATTATAACACCTCCACTGTGGGGCTCTATAAAACTATTGGAACCATTTCCCTGTTTGACCACAAGGTGTTATGGGTACTATGACACCTCCACTGTGGGGCTCTATAAAACTATTGGAACCATTTCCCTGTTTGACCGCTAGGTGTTATGGGTATTATGACACCTCCACTGCGGGGCTCTATAAAACTATTGGATCCATTTCCCTGTTTGACCACTAGGTGTTATGGGTATTATGACACCTCCACTGTGGGGCTCTATAAAACTATTGGAACCATTTCCCTGTTTGACCGCTAGGTGTTATGGGTATTATGACACCTCCACTGTGAGGCTCTATAACACAAATGAAATGTGAGAATCTGGTGAATGCAGAATCTAGAGAATGCAACAATATTTGTTTCATCTTGCTGTGATGTTCTCAGTAAAATGTCATAAGCTAAAATCTATGAATTTAAAATCTTAGAACAGTAATATTTTACACACTCATAAGCCTCCATTTCTGATGAAAAAACACAAATGTGAAAAAATGGTGGATATAGCATTTTGTGTATAAACTCTTCATAAATTCTTTAAAAAATTGTCATCTCACCTCTTAGATTTGGTGCCATGTTCCCCAGAGACACTCCTTTTCGAGGCAGGGCCCCCCTCCTCTCTCTCCCCAGAGAGACTCATTTTAGAGGCAGGGCCCCCCTCCTCTCTCTCCCCAGAGAGACTCATTTTAGAGACAGGACCCCTGTAAACAGAGATCCAGCATGTTGGTTGTGGTTAACACAGTGACAACTAAACAGAGATCCAGCATGTTGGTTGTGGTTAACTCAGTGACAACTAAACAGAGATCCAGCATGTTGGTTGTGGTTAACACAGTGACAACTAAACAGAGATCCAGCATGTTGGTTGTGGTCAACACAGTGACAACTAAACAGAGATCCAGCATGTTGGTTGTGGTTAACAGTGACAACTAAACAGAGATCCAGCATGTTGGTTGTGGTTAACACAGTGACAACTAAACAGAGATCCAGCATGTTGGTTGTGGTTAACACAGTGACAACTAAACAGAGATCCAGCATGTTGGTTGTGGTTAACACAGTGACAACTAAACAGAGATCCAGCACGTTGGTTGTGGTTAACACAGTGACAACTAAACAGAGATCCAGCATGTTGGTTGTGGTTAACACAGTGACAACTAAACAGAGATCCAGCATGTTGGTTGTGGTTAACACAGTAACAACTAAACAGAGATCCAGCATGTTGGTTGTGGTCA
>NW_027675309.1:745000-750000 GCF_965601325.2 Salmo salar | reverse complement strand
GTTGTCCTGCAACAGGATGATCAAATTAAGATCCTACATTTGTACAGAGATTGTCTTTATCTGAATAAGGCAGTTTAAGTTATTAGCAATGATGGTACAACTGTCAGCTGCTGTAAACCTCTGTGATTGGATGTTATGACCCCCATCTAAACAGTTTCTTTCCTTATGCTGTGGCCCTCAATAACTGGCCCATAGAGACTAAAGGACTATGCTGCACACCGCAAAAAGCCATCTCTAAACTGGGGGAAGGAATTGGGAAGGCTGAAAGATAACAGTGAATATGACACATGGATGACGGTAGAAAGATAACAGTGAATATGAGACATGGAGGAAGGTAGAAAGATAACAGTGAATATGAGACATGGGGGAAGGTAGAAAGATAACAGTGAATATGAGACATGGAGGAAGGTAGAAAGATAACAGTGAGACATGGAGGAAGGTAGAAAGATAACAGTGAATATGAGACATGGAGGAAGGTAGAAAGATAACAGTGAGACATGGAGGAAGGTAGAAAGATAACAGTGAATATGACACATGGATGACGGTAGAAAGATAACAGTGAATATGAGACATGGGGGAAGGTAGAAAGATAACAGTGAGACATGGAGGAAGGTAGAAAGATAACAGTGAATATGAGACATGGAGGAAGGTAGAAAGATAACAGTGAATATGACACATGGATGACGGTAGAAAGATAACAGTGAATATGAGACATGGAGGAAGGTAGAAAGATAACAGTGAATATGAGACATGGAGGAAGGTAGAAAGATAACAGTGAGACATGGAGGAAGGTAGAAAGATAACAGTGAATATGAGACATGGGGGAAGGTAGAAAGATAACAGTGAATATGAGACATGGGGGAAGGTAGAAAGATAACAGTGAATATGAGACATGGGGGAAGGTAGAAAGATAACAGTGAGACATGGAGGAAGGTAGAAAGATAACAGTGAATATGAGACATGGGGGAAGGTAGAAAGATAACAGTGAATATGAGACATGGGGGAAGGTAGAAAGATAACAGTGAATTTGAGACATGGAGGAAGGTAGAAAGATAACAGTGAATTTGAGACATGGAGGAAGGTAGAAAGATAACAGTGAATATGAGACATGGAGGAAGGTAGAAAGATAACAGTGAATATGAGACATGGGGGAAGGTAGAAAGATAACAGTGAATATGAGACATGGGGGAAGGTAGAAAGATAACAGTGAGACATGGAGGAAGGTAGAAAGATAACAGTGAATATGAGACATGGGGGAAGGTAGAAAGATAACAGTGAATATGAGACATGGAGGAAGGTAGAAAGATAACAGTGAATATGAGACATGGAGGAAGGTAGAAAGATAACAGTGAATATGAGACATGGAGGAAGGTAGAAAGATAACAGTGAATATGAGACATGGAGGAAGGTAGAAAGATAACAGTGAATATGAGACATGGGGGAAGGTAGAAAGATAACAGTGAATATGAGACATGGGGGAAGGTAGAAAGATAACAGTGAATATGAGACATGGAGGAAGGTGGAAAGATAACAGTGAATATGAGACATGGGGGAAGGTAGAAAGATAACAGTGAATATGAGACATGGGGGAAGGTAGAAAGATAACAGTGAATATGGGACATGGGGGAAGGTAGAAAGATAACAGTGAATATGAGACATGGGGGAAGGTAGAAAGATAACAGTGAATATGAGACATGGAGGAAGGTAGAAAGATAACAGTGAATATGAGACATGGGGGAAGGTAGAAAGATAACAGTGAATATGAGACATGGGGAAGGTAGAAAGATAACAGTGAATATGAGACATGGGGGAAGGTAGAAAGATAACAGTGAGACATGGAGGAAGGTAGAAAGATAACAGTGAATATGAGACATGGGGGAAGGTAGAAAGATAACAGTGAGACATGGGGGAAGGTAGAAAGATAACAGTGAATATGAGACATGGGGAAGGTAGAAAGATAACAGTGAATATGAGACATGGAGGAAGGTAGAAAGATAACAGTGAATATGAGACATGGGGGAAGGTGGAACGATAACAGTGAATATGAGACATGGGGGAAGGTAGAAAGATAACAGTGAATATGAGACATGGAGGAAGGTAGAAAGATAACAGTGAATATGAGACATGGGGGAAGGTGGAAAGATAACAGTGAGACATGGAGGAAGGTAGAAAGATAACAGTGAATATGAGACATGGAGGAAGGTAGAAAGATAACAGTGAATATGAGACATGGAGGAAGGTAGAAAGATAACAGTGAATATGAGACATGGAGGAAGGTAGAAAGATAACAGTGAGACATGGAGGAAGGTAGAAAGATAACAGTGAGACATGGAGGAAGGTAGAAAGATAACAGTGAATATGAGACATGGGGGAAGGTAGAAAGATAACAGTGAATATGAGACATGGGGGAAGGTAGAAAGATAACAGTGAATATGAGACATGGGGGAAGGTAGAAAGATAACAGTGAGACATGGGGGAAGGTAGAAAGATAACAGTGAGACATGGAGGAAGGTAGAAAGATAACAGTGAGACATGGAGGAAGGTAGAAAGATAACAGTGAATATGAGACATGGGGGAAGGTAGAAAGATAACAGTGAATATGAGACATGGAGGAAGGTAGAAAGATAACAGTGAATATGAGACATGGGGGAAGGTAGAAAGATAACAGTGAATATGAGACATGGGGGAAGGTAGAAAGATAACAGTGAATATGAGACATGGGGGAAGGTAGAAAGATAACAGTGAATATGGGACATGGGGGAAGGTAGAAAGATAACAGTGAATATGAGACATGGGGGAAGGTAGAAAGATAACAGTGAATATGAGACATGGAGGAAGGTAGAAAGATAACAGTGAATATGAGACATGGGGGAAGGTAGAAAGATAACAGTGAATATGAGACATGGGGAAGGTAGAAAGATAACAGTGAATATGAGACATGGGGGAAGGTAGAAAGATAACAGTGAGACATGGAGGAAGGTAGAAAGATAACAGTGAATATGAGACATGGGGGAAGGTAGAAAGATAACAGTGAGACATGGGGGAAGGTAGAAAGATAACAGTGAATATGAGACATGGGGGAAGGTAGAAAGATAACAGTGAATATGAGACATGGAGGAAGGTAGAAAGATAACAGTGAATATGAGACATGGGGGAAGGTGGAAAGATAACAGTGAATATGAGACATGGGGGAAGGTAGAAAGATAACAGTGAATATGAGACATGGAGGAAGGTAGAAAGATAACAGTGAATATGAGACATGGGGGAAGGTGGAAAGATAACAGTGAGACATGGAGGAAGGTAGAAAGATAACAGTGAATATGAGACATGGAGGAAGGTAGAAAGATAACAGTGAATATGAGACATGGAGGAAGGTAGAAAGATAACAGTGAATATGAGACATGGAGGAAGGTAGAAAGATAACAGTGAGACATGGAGGAAGGTAGAAAGATAACAGTGAGACATGGAGGAAGGTAGAAAGATAACAGTGAATATGAGACATGGGGGAAGGTAGAAAGATAACAGTGAATATGAGACATGGGGGAAGGTAGAAAGATAACAGTGAATATGAGACATGGGGGAAGGTAGAAAGATAACAGTGAGACATGGGGGAAGGTAGAAAGATAACAGTGAGACATGGAGGAAGGTAGAAAGATAACAGTGAGACATGGAGGAAGGTAGAAAGATAACAGTGAATATGAGACATGGGGGAAGGTAGAAAGATAACAGTGAATATGAGACATGGAGGAAGGTAGAAAGATAACAGTGAATATGAGACATGGGGGAAGGTAGAAAGATAACAGTGAATATGAGACATGGGGGAAGGTAGAAAGATAACAGTGAATATGAGACATGGGGGAAGGTAGAAAGATAACAGTGAGACATGGAGGAAGGTAGAAAGATAACAGTGAATATGAGACATGGGGGAAGGTAGAAAGATAACAGTGAATATGAGACATGGGGGAAGGTAGAAAGATAACAGTGAATATGAGACATGGAGGAAGGTAGAAAGATAACAGTGAATATGAGACATGGGGGAAGGTAGAAAGATAACAGTGAATATGAGACATGGGGGAAGGTAGAAAGATAACAGTGAGACATGGAGGAAGGTAGAAAGATAACAGTGCATTTGACTGCAACACAAAGCTGTGTTCTGTGGTTTATCAGCTGGTTTACTGAAACTGTCACGTCTCCTCCAGCTCCCCCCCCCCCCCCCCCCCCCCCCGGCGCGTGCATCACTCCTATCATCCATTACGCACGCCTGCTTTCCCTCGTCACGCACATCAGCGTTATTGGACTCACCTGGACTCCCTCATCACCTGTTTATTTCCTCCCCTGTATTTGTCAGTTCCCTGCTCTGTTCCCCGCTGCTGTATTCATTGTTTTTGTCTGTTGCTCGTTTTCTGACGCTGTTCCTGTCTCGTTCCATATTAAGTGTTTGACTCCCCGTACCTGCTTTTGTCTCTCCAGCGTCATCCCATGTGACAGAAACTCTGGTTAGTAGAAGGTGAAGACAATGAATGATCTCAGTTCCTTAAACTATTCAGCTTTAACCAGTATTGCCCATGTTGCCATGGAGACAAATGATGTGCCCAAAAAACGAATAACTTTCAGTCAACAGTCTCTTCTGTGTAGCTTCACTCCGTAGCCCACATTCTAGTCTGTATAACACAGTGAAGTAGAGGTGGGATAGGGTCAGAAAGGTCAGTATGTTTGATATGCTTGTTATGTCACCTCTGTCCATTATAACACAGTGAAGTAGAGGTGGGCGCTAAAAGCAGACATGGACAGTGAGACGGTGTGAGGAGGTCAGGGGTCAAACACTAGATCAGGACAGGTAGAAATGGCAGGGCTGGAAATAGACAGAGACACATTCTGATCATGGCAAGACACATCTCCTTCGCATAGAGAGGATCAGGCTGTTGATTGTGGCCTGTGGAATGTTGTCCCACTCCTCTTCAATAGCTGTGAGAAGTTGCTTGATATTGGTGGGAATTGGA